>NC_044256.1:6664842-6879842 GCF_003957555.1 Calypte anna
ATACTGTAAAACTTACTGACAAATTTAATGTTACTGAAACCTACCAGTATACTCTCAGTATACTTTGTAAGCTTTCTCACAAAGAGATTTCTAAAATCTGCCCAGCTGTATAGCACACACATATGTGCACAGTACTTGATATCAAAACTCCACTAAAAAACCCAAAGCATCCATCATCAAACCAAACAACTTATTCACCAGACAACCTCCCCTTCTTCCCATGTCTTCTTCTGTGTCTTAGTCCTTCCTATTGGAAGGAACCAATAAAGAGAAAAGAGCATGTTAGATACTTAGGTTTCTAGATTTTTTTCTTATGGATTGAATTAGACCTTTTGCAAGGCTTAAGAAAGGCAAGATTGTGAAACACCTAAACCACAGTAAAAGTAACCTTGACATATACTGAAAAAGACTGAATGTCATGCTGGACAGTTCTGTACATAAGATTAACATTTATTTCTTTTGTTATCCATCTCCTATATTCTGAAGTCATGTAAGTATTTTTAACAGTTATAATTTTTTATAATATGTAGACAATAAAAATAATATCTTATATAGCTGAACTGCTTACTTCAATCCCTAAAACAGATGCTTTTTATTTGCTAGTAGTCTTTATCATTAAGCAGAGAGAGCACAATCCCTTCACATCTGCTATTACTTTCCAGCAGCTTACTCAGTAACATGCAATGAATGTACAAAAATTTTAATAGCTACAAGTCAAATGCACTAGAAAAGAGGTATTATAAAAAATGGAAGTATGTTTTTATGGACAGAAAATAATATTATGTACATATTGAAATGTACATGTATATTACATGGATATATAATCTATTTTATATTTATGTTGCATTTATACATCTGTATACTACTCATATTTATCTAACCAGACATACTTTTATCTACAGGTAACTAACATCAGTGTTATTAACACAGGTTGTAACATTTCATTATCCATAGGCCTATTCCACTGAGGCCCAGATGTTTTAGCAGAAGAGGGAGAGAAGTAGTTCCATAATTTTAATGTGGTTGATAGGAAACATGTTTATAGCAAATATCTTTGTTTTATTAATTTCTACCCAAAATTAAGAGGTATCAAAATTATAATACTTGGTTCATTAGCTTGCTTGCCTTTTTTTTTTTTTTTTTTTTAAATGTCTGTGTCAAGGCTTTACATTGTGCAGAAACTAACAGAGATTTTCTAGAGGACATTCCATAATATCCATCAAGACTTTTTTTCCCCTAAACTTTTCAACAGTTCTTCTCTTCCTTCTCTGGCAGAAGAAGTCAAATTACAACAAGATGATATGTGTCTCCTTCTAGTTTTACGTTATGTGCATTAAGCAGTATATAATAAAATACAGCTAGAATAAATTGTATTAATCCATCAAATATATTGTAAGGTAATTATGTTCCATTTAATTTCAAAAATCTTCCAGCACCATTGATTTCATGCCTTTATTTAACATGCAAGATCTTGAGATTTTTTTATTTTTTTTTTACAGACAAAAAGATGAAGAATTCTGTGTCAGAGGCAGTGATGAGGAAAGGCAAGAGTTTTTAACAAAGTCACACATTCCACAGCTCTTCACAGTGGCCAAGATGAATCTGTCACATGTTCTGTTGGCAGGGTGGAGAAAGATAATAGCCTGCCAGGTATCTTGAACTTGATCCCACCCAGGTTTGCTCCTTTGCCAGCTCCACTCAAAAAGAGTGCAATCACCATCAGGTGAACCATTCCTTTATAGAAACACTTTTCAAGTGCATAAGATTATACCAGTAAAGTCTTTCAAATAACCAAGTAAAACATTTCAAAATATAGTCACCTGCTGTAGAGATACACAAAGCAATGAGCTACAAATTGCTGTACTAAAGTAAAATGAAGAACAAAAAAACTGATAGAAGTACAAAGTGATTCAAAACATTCAGAAAGTACAATTTACAGGTAATTTAAGCAAGCACAACTTTTCAATGTAAGAACTACAGAAATTTATTGGAAACTAAATGAAGTAGGATGGTATGTATTTAAAGATGTTTTTTCACATTTCAGCTTGCTAATGATTTCATTTCTTGTAAGCAAGACAGTGGGATAGAGATGAGTTATGGACTGCTCAGAAAGAACAGAATCTATAATATAAAAACAGCACTGTCTGGTAACATAGATACTGTCCTAAAAGAAGAAAAAAAAATTTTACCCTAACTATAAGTGACTGAATTCTGCTCAAGGAAATACTCCTGAGTCTACCTCAGTTTCATCAGCTCTACCTTTACACTGAAAAAAACCCCTAATCTTATATGTTAAAAGACTAAACTTCTATGCTGTTGACAACTAAATATGTCAATTAACAATGACATATGCAGCAACTTATTATTTGTAAACTTCAGCAAAAGAGATCATCCTTCCAGGAAAGACAACGGTGTTCCATGATGACACTGGCAGAGCATCTTTACATTTGAATAAAATCAAAATGGATCCAGAGTACTCACAGCTTCACATTCAATGGAAAAATTGTCATACTGCAGAAGTAAAACGCTGCTCAGATCAAGAACAGAACAAAGTCTCTGCCTAAAATCCCTACCTGTGCAACTGTGCTGGTGAATAGAAGGACACTGGGCAGCACAGGAAAAAACAGACCAAATTTGAGCAGTCACAAAATATAATGGGGCTTGAAAGTGGAAGTGAATTAAGTTATAGGCTGGAGTCAAAGCAGAGCAATTGACCATAAACAGAGTCTCAAGTAGTACACAGTTATAGTATCATTATACCAAATAGCACAAAGGAGCCTGCAATGTTGTTTAAAAAACCCTTCCCTTATAAAAAACAGGAACAATGGCTGACAAAATCAGCCCTGGTCTTCAACTGTGTCCATCTGTGACAAGTTAATTGTGGTATTTCCCACTGACACACAAACTGAATCAGAAAAAAAAACAAACACAAAAAGAGGATGAGCTGTCTAATGCAGAAGACAAGAAAACAAAATCTAGTTTTTGTCTTTCAGTATCTCTTTTACTATGGTCACCTATCAAAGTTGTCTTACAGATAATATGCCATGGCAACAACATAGCAGAAGAGATGCCCCATCCTAGGCTCCTGCTTTGCCAATGTTTTACCTGGGAGGCATCCTAAGAATTGAACTACAGCTCAAACTTTAAACAGAACAGAAAAGCTTTTAATATACTATGCAAAACATCAAATCAATTAACACTGTAGATCATCTTCGGGATATCATTCACAAGTCTTAAACAGCTTCTGAAAAGCCCCAGCAGAGATGTACTTTGTGTGGGATAGTCAGATGTTCCCAAGGGCTGGTGCTGCTCAGTGCAGCCCACGTATTTCAGAACAAAAAAGTCCACAACTTGCACTGTGCTTCCCAAGAATCTATGCAAGCTGCTCCAGATACAACAGGTTTCTAGAATTTTTTTCCATCTCTCTAATTACATCTCAGCAACTATTCACAATAGAGGGTGAGTGCTTTAGGGAAGGACTCATCACTAAAGGATTTCATAGAATCATCATTGAGATGAACAGGAGCTCTGGAGGCCACCCCATCGAAGCCCAAGCTCAGGCAGGGCCCCCTAGAGCCATTTGCCCAGGACCATGTCCAGCTTTTAAGTATCTCCACTGATGGAGATTTCACAACCTCCCTGAGCCTGTGCCAACACTCAAGTCACACTCACAGTGAAAAAGATTCCTGATGTTCATATGGCACCTCCTGTGTTTCAGCTCATGCCTCTGCCACCAGTTCTTCAGCACTGTTACTTTTACAGAAGTGTCACACCTAAAGCTTTAACTATCCCAAACAGGCAACCACACAACCCCCCGTGTTTACAAAGCAGTTGAAAGATAACAAGAATCATTATAAAAGCCCAAGGGAGCACATGAGGACAATCATGTTTAACCTCAGTCAAATAAGATTTCAAAGCCTAAAAAGGCATAACTCAAACAACGTTATTGACTATTAGAAATCAGAGTTTCTCTGAAAGGAGACATCATCCCAGTGCTGGATGTATGGAAAGCCAATAATCAAATGGCTCTGAAAGAAGATCGAGCTTCATTGCTGCCTTACAAATGCACACAGCTACCTGATCTCCTTAATGCTTGCTGTCCTATTCCAGCTGGCACCAAGTAGAAGACTGACTTGCTCCATATGCTGCCCACTGCAATATGGTCCCACCCCCACCATTTCAATCTAGTGAGATTCACTAGAAGCTGCTGCATAGGAAACTGACATCTTTAATGATGCCTTCCATTGCCATTTAGGATTTTCCTGATACAAAAACAACCCCAGTATTTAGGTCAGATGGGACACAAAGTTCTCTGTCATGTCCAAGCTGGGTTTATCAGCCATGTGCAAATCACTCCTATTGCACATACATGGTGCATCTGATCTGAACACATACTGTCAAAACATCTAGGATTTCTGTGCATCTGTAGCTCCAGAGGAACTATGACTCCAACTGAATGTCCCATGGCCTGATTAGAGCCACTGCAGGAATTCCCAGGCAACCATCCAAATGCCTTACAAAGCACCCAGACAAGAACCAACCTCACACAACTGTCAGACGCAAAAACCCACGGTATCCCTGAAAACAAATCACTGAAACAGGACAGAAAGCTCTTTTTAGGTAGAAGCTGAATTTCTGAGAACTGGCCATCCCAACAACAGCTTCAGGAAGTTGATACACCATAATACTACTTGTTTGGTTCCAATTCACCGGAAATTTTAAAGCCCTGGTGTGTCTGTGTGTCTACAAGTGAGCAGAAAATCAAGTTGTTCTTCCATCACAGCTTTACCCTCAAAAAGGAATGAAGCAACACAGTCTATATTCTCCTGATCCTTGTGAAATTTTGGTTCTAGACAAATGTTCTTTATTGTTGAAGAAGATATTAACCAACATATTCAAAAGAATGAGCTCCCTGTTCAGATTATCTACATCTCCCTTTTAAAAACATTTCTTAACAACATGAGAACAAAACCAAAAAAATCACTACCATCTTTCAAGAGGGTTTTTTTGGATAGATTAGCTTTAGGGTTTCATGCACATACATGTATTACAGAATGTGAATACTTTGTCATAGTAAAAAGAAAACTCTACTTCTGTAATCATGTGTTCCAGGGTCACCAAAAGGAAAAGACAATTCCAATTCTATGACCTGTTTATAGGGGCAAAACAAACACCAAACTGCCAATTCCCACTGTTTTAACCTGAACAGCACAGGGGTCTTATGGACAAATACTGAAGAGATGGCTGGTGAGAAAGTTCACTACACTGTAATCAGTTCTACCCCACAATCTGTGAATGTCTACAGATGACCAGAAAGAACTTTTAAGAACCTAACCTGAAACATGATTTTTTGTTGAATTTGGGTGAATCCAAACAGACTTCCAGCAGAGAAATTGCCTACACAAGGCTTTTACAACCCACCATAAAACGTGCATCTTTTATGTACATTTAGCATTTCAGTTTGTTTTCCTAACAAGTAAAGGTTTCAAAATTATTACCCAAAATGAAACAGGCAGAGAACTGTCTGGCAGCTCAATGAAGACATCTGCTTCTGAATGAATACAAAGAGCAAATATTAATAACATAGGTGTTTGTACTTGGACAAGGCCAGTATTTACTCTATTGGTAATCCTGTCCCCCATGGACTATTCCAAATGCACAGACAACTGGAGCCAAAGAGAACAGATTGCAGACTCAGAAGCAATAGCTGAACAATGCTTCTCTTGACCTTGCAGGCACTTGTCAGACCCAATTGAGGGCTGTAAGCACCCTTGTGCAAAAAATACTGCAGTGCTACCTGACTTGGAGAGATCACTGAGAATCTCTGATCAATCACTAGGAGGGGTTAAGATAAAGCCACTAATAAAGAAAAGTACTTGTTTTCCTCATAGCATCATATCATCTTGTACATCTAAGTAGAAGAGATAAAGCAAAAAAAACTTAGAATGGAATTTCCCTCAATCCTGCATTTCCTTCCTTCTGTTGGCTTACAATACCACATGAAAATAGAACAAATAAGCCTGGAGTTTCTTACCTAATGGACAATAAAGTTCCTCAGTCAGATATTGCAAACTTGAGCTAGCTGCTTGTGAGCATGTAAAATTTCCTATGGAAGAGTCCTGCTGAAGCAAGTCAGCAATGACCTCAGCTGAACCCTCAAGCTATTTTTTTTCTTAAACCAGATAATTAGCATAATTTACTTTCTATACAGCTCTATATAACCCAATATATTCTCCATTTTAATACCGATTTCTCACATTTTCTTTCTAGGTCCTCGAGGCGCCATAAATTCAGTTTAAAAACACCGTTTAGTTATTGCAACAGATTTCAAGAACTAATAAATTACCAAAAGAAAAAAGGGTCAGAAGATCTTCAGCAAGTCTAGGAGCACCTGATGCTGTTCTGTGGATCAGAAAATTACCATCACCTACTGTATGTTGTTCGTAGTTTACTGGCATTCATCCCTATTATATCTCTGCACTGTGCCAGTGGACAGATGGTAGAAAGGTGCAAAACACGTAATGGACATAAATCAGCTGCATGATAAGGAATTGGGATATTTTTCCATTATATGCAGAGTGATGTAAAGAATTTAGAAACAGACACTTCCGTTATGCTAGAACCAAGAGCAAGGAATAGCAAATACATTTACAAGCATGTATATATAAAGCAAAGGTGTATCAGTATATTCCTATGTTTTTAAAATTTAATTATTTTAGATGCCAGAAGAGAAATCTATTTTTCCTTCCTTCTCTGGTCTTCAATTACACCCATAATGAGCTATACAGAAAAGTGGTGAAGCATATTTATAGCTTGTGCAAAAAGAAAGAAAAAAAAGGAAGTTGGTCAAAAATTAGCAGAGATGGACCCAACAAAAGCCTGTAGTATGTCCTGCAATCAGCTTACAATGCTCATCGGTTTTTACTCACATGGACTGCCCTGAAGGTCAGTACCTTAGGATTTACAACAGGTACAAATTCATACAACTAGGCACTTCCTCTGAAAAAAAACATCCAAACATTTCTTTATTTATTCTGTTAGTGGCACTGGGTGACATGAAGACTGAAAAAGCTTTTTTTATTAACCATTTTTTCATTACATGCAATGACCAAAGGAAAACTTTTTTTATTTAAAAAAAATATAAAACAGCAAAATCGATTTTTCAGTTAAGACCTGTAATGCTAAAAATCATAATTAGGGAGCTGCACTGAATTCACTCTGAAAACTTGGCCAAATGTTTACTTTTTTAACCTGAACTTACAATGTGTTCTTATTTAGACATTTTAATGTACATTAAAAGAAAAATTAAAGTTACAACTGAACCCATATCATACATAAATATATACTCTTTCTTCAGTTCTCTGGACTGCTGTTTGGGTTTGGTGGATTTGTTCACTTTTTGCTGCTTTTTTCTTACAACTGAGTAGTTTCTGACATGTAAAACCTAATTTTTCATCCTGACTATTTAAATACCTTCAGAAAACCCCAAATTTTAGGAAAATCACTAGTAATGATTCATCATAGTTAGATAACAAATGAAGGGGGAATCTTAAACAATGCATTTTTAACTCCAGGGTTTCAAACAATTAAATTTATCCTGAGTACACCATCATTATAAAAATTGCTATTTAAGCCTTGTATAAATTTCAGAACAACATTTGAGCAATTAATAAAATTAATTCAGAGTACAGTAGTGTAATTCAGGGACATTGATCATCTAGCTCCTGTATTCCACAAGCCAAAGGAATTCATTCTGTCATCTCTGTATCAAGTCTGTGACTTTAATTCAAGCTATGTAATTAATTTCAGGAAGACAAACAGCAGTGATTTAAAGCCTTGAGCTCATGGAGAACACATCAGATTTCAGATATTTAGTTAGACCTGCCACTGAAAATCTGGAGAACAGCCTGCACTACCTAGCTCTGGTTTCCAAGTCATGGTTCTCATTATACTATCCCCATGCTAGACTTAAAAATCCTCTCATCAGAAGTCTATAAAGAAAACACTTTGAGTTTTGGAAAGCTTATTTTGTAAGAGCAGATTACAGAAACTTTTAGCTTCTGCTCTTCTTTCACATATTTGCAGATCACTGCTCCTACAGCACTGAAACCTGCTCTCAATAAATAAATTATAAAAGATTTCTCCCGGTACAGTGATACTTTGCTGCAAGTTATAACTGCAGCTACCTCGGTGCTGCAGGCAGCCAGCAGGATGATGTGTGACAGCACAGAAGGCTCAGGCATTCAGAAGGAGGACCTGACAGTCACAGCCATTTGGTTTTCTCTCTGCAGTGCTCACTGCCACTTTGTACCCTGACAGCTGAGGGCACCAGTAAATCCACTCACACGCTCACCTTGCTTGTTTTAAACCTTTGGACTGTCAGGCATAGCAAGAGGCTTTTATTTTAAGACATTTTGTCAGGAAGTAGTGCAGCTCATAAGACATCACAATTTCTTTTTCATTCATAAAAGGGCAGCCTGAGACTTATGGGAAAATATTTCAGTAACAAATACAGATCTGTCCAAATTGCACACATTTTCATGGCTCTTAGTAAGGGTGATGTGTGGGCCCTGAGAGATCTTGGACCTCACATATACCTTTCCAGAACAAATTTCACAATTTTGCTAGGTGGCTTCTTATTTAAGCCAGTACAAGAGACAAAAATTTCAAATAATGTCTGTAAAGCAAAAAGAAACACATCTACTGATACGGAAGAGGAACTGATCAACAGGTATTCAATTGATCTTCAAAAAAAAAACCAAACCCAAAAAAACCCCCTCACACCTGTTTGAAATAGAAAAATCCTCTGGGGACACTCTTTTCAGAGATGTGACATGCTCAAGTTAAAATCTTGAAACTAGGACCTACTAGGTTAAAATCACTAATCAGGTTAAAATCACTAGTAAGTGATATTATTACAAAAGGCCACACTGTGATAGAAGTACACACAGGGCACTGAGCTACAAAACTCCAGATAAACTTCTTTTTGTTACTTCCTAACTTCTCAGTCCCTGAATGCCCAACCATAATCTTTCACTAACACAGCTCTGGCTCTTGAAGAATGTTTTTTTTAACTGTTAGCTTATCATAAAAACACATAAATTGTCTTTCATCTATATATTACAGAACAACAGAACAGTCTTTACTGTGCTGTTTGCACAGCCACAAATGCCTTTTTCAAACAAACTGCTGGAACTGTTAGATTAATTTTTATTATCAAGTATGTTATTGGACTAGAACCTGACCAAACTGCCTGAAAAAAATCCATATCTTGATATTTAGGTCTCAAAAAGGATACTATCAAGGGCCTAGAAAGTTTATTTCATTTAAAATGGCTGTTATAGGAACTACTGATAATAGCAGGCAACCCAACAGTGGAGTAGAGTTAATGGCTTTGAAATCCAAGAAGGATTAAAATCTTAATTGCTGTGACATCCAGTAAACAATGAAATGGATCTCAGTGTGATTTTGTCTCTCTGATGTCAAAATGTCAATAATAAAACCCTTCTATATTCTAATTCTTATAGTTGCATCCTAGCAGATAAGCATCCTCCCATCTCAAAAAAACCAACCTAGATATTTTGCCCATTATTTCTGCAGTACAGATGAGAATTACTGAGTCTCTCTACAGAATCTACTATCTCCTGGACACTTCTCAGAAGAATTTTAGTGCTCATTAGAAGAGATATTTCAATCTCAGAGACAAAGGTCTTTGAGAAACTGCAACCACTGCTGCAATACTGATCTTGCAAAGACAGATTTTGGCACCCAGAAGGTGTAAGACACCACGGCTCTGCAAATTATTTGCCTTTCCAGTATTAGCAAATTAGAGGAACAGAAAGAGAGTTACACTCACTGAAGACACTGACACTGCATACATCTAATAGGGAATAACAGCTATTCTTGACTAGCCTTTAAAAAGCCTATTAAAAAATAAAACCAAAACAAAACAAATAACACCCCCAAAGACAGTAACTAATGAAAACAATTATGTCAGCTTCAGGTAGAAACACTTTGGTGTCACACTCATTTTCAAGATCTTTCTAGCTGAAAAGAATGAGAAGACCAAGACTACTGGGGAAACAAAGCAAAAACCAATAATAAAAAAAAAAAGGACAAGAACAGAGATACAGGCCACAAAGGAAAGAAAAACATAGTGTTTTGGGTATCAACAAAACAAAAGGTATAGCAGCCTACACCTCTTTTAGAGGCCTTTCTTACTGCATGATTTTGATGAGCAAATAACTTCAGTGATACCACAGACACTGTATAAATGATAAGACTTTTTTTATGCAATTAGGAAGCCTTCTAGTAAATAGCACTTAAGTGCAACAGAATTTTCTCAATGTCCAAATAATATCAGAATATTTAGTGTACCATACTGCATCTGACAGAAACAGCTGTTTCTCCAACACTGGACATAGCTGTCTAGGAAAGCTTCAAAGTCAAGTGTTACTATGGCTGGAGAGAATCTTGTGTTTTAGCATTCCAAAATCCTTTTCATGAGCTTGGCTCATAGAATTTAAATTCTTTACCTTTAAATGAAACCTGGACAAGGTGATAAATATTTCACAAATATGAATATGTTAATGATGGCAAGGAAAGTTATCCTCAATAAAAGTTGCAGAAATTGTAAGGTCCCTCTCCTCAGTAAAGAACAAGTGGACAGTACACTGAGAAGACTATGGGCATATACACAGAGGCTGGTGAGAAAAGAATTAACAAGGAGTCTTCAAGCTAGTCAATTATCTTCTTTGGTACTTAGCTCAAAGCAGCATATTGGAAATATACAAGATTAGTTATTTACGCCCATCTGAAACCTTTTTTCCTCAGCTGCAGGAAGCAATCACGTCAAAAGCTGTTTGGACTTGGATATTCCACAAAATAACACATGCTGCAGAAACGCTCTTTCCTATGTTCTAACTTTTCCTGCTTTTTTTCATTTACACAGATATTAGCTGCCAAAATAAATTTCAAGTTTGATGATAAGAAAACACCTTCTAAAATTAGCAGTAAAATAGCTAGAGAAGCAAAGTTGCTGCCTTGGTGAACCAGTAATTCATGCAAAATCTGTCAGAGAATCAAATTTTGATATTTGCCAGAGATGCAAATATTACTGGAAGCTAAGCTGGCAAACCAAATTATCAGAATACAGTCCCAAAAGCCTCTTGGCTTTTGTTCAATCAATCAAATTATTGAGAAGACAGATAATCCTGCTGAGATAAAAAACCAAAAGAGCGGGGAAGAAGAAACTGACAAAATGCATTAAAGTTACCAGAAATAATGTTATTTAAAGGAAATAATCCAATTCCTGAAAAGAGAAACAAATATAAAAGCTCGAAACACAACAAGTACATCAAGTTACCAAATTAATAGCTAGAAAGCTACTGCAGCAATATATATGTCACTGCTAAATTCCCTTCTCAGTTAAAAGATAAAGGCTCCAAAACTCAGTATTTCTGCTTTTGTATTTTTGCTTTTGTACTTTTCCTTTTGTATTAACTGCATTTTTCACTGAATACAGCTACAGCTCAGCTGTTGCAGAGAGACAATTACAAATGCAGATCCAGCAGTGAAAAATCGTTGTGTATGTTTTCAACAGCAGCTCTCAAGCAAATGCAAACCCTATTGCCAGAGCAAAGGAGAACTCTTGGAGCAGACTCTCCACCTCTCTCTTCAGGAACAGCAATTTCTAGAGTACTGCAACAATAGTTATTTGCCTCAGTACCTAAAAAAACCCAGCCTAGCTTATCAATCAGACATGCATTCTCTGTAGGGAAAATATATATGGGTACCAAGAAAAAAAGAAAACACCATTCCTTACAGGTGAGCAATATTTTTATCAAAATAAGTCTGTTATAACTGAACAATAAGATCTTTACACAATCTTTAACTACCCAGTTGCACAGATGGCTGTATAGACACTATAGTTAAGTTACCAGGCTTTCAGGCTCAAATTCACAGCCTAAACTGCCCCATTACAATCTGATACTTGTTTGGTTAATAAAATTAATTTTAAAATTTAGTGGATTTTATATACCATGCAAGAACTTAACCTCAAAAATATGGAAGGTTTTGAAGCCTAAAGAAAAGAAGATGGTTAAGTCATACATGTACACTTCTAGATTTGAGGTATCTCTTTTCCATTTTTATGTAGTTGCTTTGGTTTATAGCTCATTCACTTAGATATGTGTTAAATCAACTTCTCACTTTAGTCCAAAGCATTTTAAACTAAGCCTTAAGTATCAGATCTCATCCTCCACTATATGGAATCTTGTATGTTAAAGCTGATTGTTTTTCAGAAAGATGCCATTAAAATCAACAGCTCTTCCTAAAGTGAAAACACACCAAACTATTCACAAACCTTGTTTTAACATCTTACAGATTTATAATCTGGCCTAATAAAAAAGATAAATTTTTCAAACTTAGTCTTAATGTATCTACCGAAAATGTGAAACATGGAGGAAATGTAAAAGGAAATTTTCCAAAACAATTTTCTAAACAACCTATTTATTCCATTATCTGAAGTAGAAATTGGATCTCCCATCTGCCATCTAGTACTGGTAGCCTTCATGACATTTCTGATTAGATGAAAGTCCCCTCTCCTCAGATAAAGCAGTTATATCCAATCATGCAAGTCAAGCTCATTTGAATCTTCTAAAAGGTAAAAGAGGTAAATACTTCTTCTGAAAAGGACGTTTTCATCATCAGAATTATGATAAAATAACGGCATGAGAAACAGCAAGTCAGAACTTTTAACAACTCTACTGCTTCACATATTCTGGATTAAAATTGTATTAGTGACTTTAAAAAAAAAAAAATAAGCATGATTTTTACTGTCCTACTTCTCAAAGAGTTAGGAAATGCAGTGATTGTGTTCATCAGAAGATGCCTGCAGGCCTGTGGGAATATGCTTACTTATACTTTCATTTGTGATCCAAAACTGCTTCTTCATTTCTGGGGCCTTGCCCACAAGAAGGCTCACATACTTTTATCTCTGAATTTTGTGTCTTAATGCCTTTGCAGAGATGGTGTTGTACAGCCTTTGATTTGTGCAATAAAAAAAGGACTGCATTAGTGTCAGAAATTTCTGAAAGAATTGGAACTTGTGAGCTTGTTTATATCTTCAGGGAGGTGGGGGATGACAGATTTCACTGACATTTGTGCTCTTGGATAGCACTGAAATGTGAAACCAAAATGGTCATGCCGTGCATGTAACTTTCTCCACAGCACTGGAAAACAACTACCCTCTTCCAAAATTACACATAAAAAAGAACAAATGCTCCATGATAGCTGCTTTTCACAAAGCTCATGTAAATGGTTTTTAACCACCACTGTCTGGCCCAAAGCTTAATTCCACTGAGCTGCTCAGAACAAAGGATGGTGATTAAAGGAGCACAGTGGCACTTCACATGCTATTTTTGTGGTATACTAGCAACAATATCACAGATTAGCATCCCTAATGTATTTTGGAATTCCACTACGTGGCTGCAGTGTACTCCAACCCAAAAATCTGACTGACAGGCTACAGTCCACACTTGTCAATATAGCTGAAAACTACTGGTTTCATATAAAGCTGCATTGATCTGATTTTAATACCTTGCAGCACAGAATGTGCTGGATCTGATTACCAATGCTGAATTGCAGAAAGAGGTTGAATATGCAATTGTGCTGAGCTATCAGGTAAAATTCAGTATATCAAAGACTTCTTATCCTTTTCAGAATACAAGTATCCCTGCCAGTCAGTCTCTCCTCTGGAGAGATGTAGTAACCCCTTCTTTTTTTGAAGACATTTTCCTGATTATGAAATCCAAGGGACTCACTACACACAGTAACTTATACTTTATAATACACACAATGATGAGAACAGATAAGTTGACTCCAAACCTAGTAAGTAATCTGTCCTTGCAGAATTTCAACATTTTTTGAACATCAGCATTCATGTATGGAATATTATGCTATTAATCTTTAACTACCATGCTCTTTTTGATACAGAAAATCTTCACATCTTACTTACTGGGACCTAGTGTCAAAGATCTCCAGAGATCCCTTCCAACCCCTACCATCCTATGATTTTATCAGACATTGTTCAGGCTTTTACCTCAGATTCCCTTTGGTAACATCCAGCTTGATACACACCTAATAAATTGTCCCATCTAAAGAGATTTCTCAGTTATTTTTTACAGCTTAGTTGATTTTATAAGACTTTAATAGCATTTATGCAATGTCCCCTCAGCCCCACTAGCAGCACTTTGACCAGTTTCCTCCCACAACTGGGAAATGCTCATTTCACAAGAAATCTGTCAGTCATGAATCTGTCATGAATCATTCAAAAATCATTGAATCATTAAAAAACAAGTTCCAGAAAAGAACATTTTACTTGGAAGGGTAACTTTTTTAATTAATCAAAGGAAATAAATTGATTCTGCTTCTCTTCAAAGCAAACTAAAAGGAAGAATTCCAATGGATTTTATTTATACTCAAAATGTCCCATTCATGTTTTCCCTTCCTCCCATGAGCTTTATGTATTAATCTGTTGTATGACTGAAAATTTTGGCACAGCTAAAGACCCACAGTAAACTTCACCTACAGGCAGGCAGTCAGTGTCAATTTCTGCTTACAAGAGGAATGTCTGCCTTCCGTAACAGATTCAGATTTGGTTTTTAGTAATGGGAACTGCAACATACATACTTTCTGAGGCAAACTGAGTGAAAAGAACGAATCAAGTAATTCAAGAACATCTCAAGACAGAGAATTGCTACTGATTTCAGTGGAAGGGAAAGGGTCAGAGAGATGACACTAATATAAGTATATGAAACTTTAGAGTTCCAGTCCAAATTTTACAAACCCAAAGCTCTAAATAAGAGTTGAAAATTAAAATGGCATAAAGAGTTAACCATTTGTGTATTGCAGTTAATTTAAGAGACAGTTTAGTTACTCAGTTGTGTGAAAAAACAAAATCACTATATGTTTACATCTCGAACTGACACTCTAAATTTAAGGGCTCAGTTTTAATATATCAATTTTCTGGACTTCATGCATCAATTTTCCCCCAAGTTAAAAAATCTGCCTCAGGTCTCCTTGTTCAGAGTATTCTCAGTTCCCATCAGAAATAACACGACATGCTTATTCAGGCTAGTCAAGTTAGGTTCTTCTCTTACCATGGACACTTATACAGCTGATTAACACATGTATTAAGCAACTGTTCTCTTCCAGCTTTTGTAAGATTATCAGTAGTCATAGAATCATGGAATAAAATCACAGAATGGTTTGAGTTGGAAGGGACCTTAAAGATCATTCAGTTCCAACCCCCTTGCATGGGCAGGGACACCTCCACCAGACCAGGTTGCTCCAAGCCCCATCCTACCTGCCTGGAACATTTCCAAAGAGAGGGCAGTCTCAATTTCCCTGGGTAACCTGCGCCAGTTTCTCACTGATTATCACACTGATTATACACTCCCCAACTCTCTGTTTAAGTGATCCATCAAGGGAAATACAACTCAGAATGTGAGTGTTAAGACACCAAATATTCAGTGAGCTACTTGATTGGAAATTGTAGAACTGCTGCTGGAAGCTGCACAGAGAGGTTAATGGGAAGCCATCATTTACCAAACATCGATTTCCAAAGGAGTGAAAGAATTATTTTTTCCTTTTTTTACTATCCTCTCTTCTCAGCCTTCAGAGAAATTTTTAACAGAACCATAAAATAGAAAGCATTTTCTTGCCTTTCCTGAGCTAGTAAGAAACAGCCTGAGACAGATTAGAAAGATGACATCCATGATTACGTGAGAAATCTACTGGGGACTCCTCTTCTATCCTTCTTTTGCTACACAAGTCAAAACACAACCCACTGCCTCCCTGTGCATTTCACCCCCTTTTAGAAGATGTGGAGCTACTACATAACCTGTCTACAGCACCTGATTCTTTAACTCAAGCTGAGCAGGCATGCTGTTAGCATTCCACATCTGCACTTCAGCACCTGATCTAACAGTCCAGACTGTGATTATCAGAGTATCATTTTACAAATATTCTTTAAGAGGCAAGAAAATACTTTATTAATTAAAGGTCTTAGACAATATGCCATAAACCATGTCACCACTTAGCAGAAACCTAACTCCCCTTCCAGTGCTAGGTTTGCTCCAAGAAACACCCTGCTGCTTCCCATGACGTTCACTGCCTTGCAGAATCAGAGGTTATCTGTGACAGATCACTCACAGCTTCCAACTGTGAGGTTATTTTCATCACAGGTCATATATATATATTAACATGATAATGAGTTGGGTTTTTTTTTAAATCAATTAAATTGTCAATGCTTGCTACCAATGATCTTTACATCAAGCAGTGTATTTTCCTACATAAAAGAATGCAAAATCCACCTTAGCAAGC
This sequence comes from Calypte anna, assembly GCF_003957555.1. NCBI lineage: Eukaryota > Metazoa > Chordata > Aves > Apodiformes > Trochilidae > Calypte > Calypte anna. Next base: position 6,681,229 of record NC_044256.1, read on the forward strand.
ATAGAGGTTCTGTAAGTTGAACAGCTTTCCTGCTTCTCAAGATATTTCTTTCCTCATAGTAAAAAAAACCCTCAAGGGGAAAAGAGCAACTTGAATGCACTGTGCTTTTATTAGGCAAAGGCCCTTCCTCATCACCTCACAAAAAAGCAATTAGTTTTACAGGGGATACAGTTAGATCTAGGTTGGTTTCTTTGTCTTTCCAAGATGACAGAAAGAAACTTGTACCAAAAATGTAAAATATGGGATTTTGTTTTCATCAACCATTTTGTTTAATGCACTATATTCTGCAAAGCGTTCAACTCACCATTAGTAAGTAGCTATTGTAAACACATTCTCTCATTTTAACAGAAGTAGCCCAGACAAGTCCCTACTAGTTCCCTCAGTTTCCAGATCTGAGCAACAAATAAATATTTTGGTACAGATGTAACTTTCAACAGATGCTACCTCTTTATTTCTAAGATTATATAGGAACCTTAAGCAAAAAGTCATCGACACCAAAACACTTCAAAAAATCCACACATTTCAATACTTTACCACAACCAATATTAATTATGTACAATAGCTGCTAAAACTGCATTTTAATGACACTAATGAGACTATTTGAAACAATAAATTGCCCATATGTTGCTTGGCTGTCTGGTAAACCACAATGAAAATAATTTACCTGAAAAACAGCTTAAGATTTCGGAAAGAAACTAGCAGATTATTATGGCACTGATACCAGAACACTGCATTGGTTCCACAAGTACATTACCCCTCCGATGTGCCTTGTGATTTCCTTCCACATGGAACAGCACTTTTAATCAGCACTGTGGTAAGCATACATTTTGTGACTATTCCCTTGGTTTCAGTCAGCAGTACAGTTCTTGGAGCTGGCTGCAACATTCTTGATAAAAATTGATACTCAGCAACAGAAAGGATGCTAAACCAAGAGATAAAAATATCAGACTCTGTATTTTTTTCTCCCTGGAAACCTGGAGGTCCAAATAAATGAACGAGTCATCAAGAAGCTGTAGAAACAGTGCAAGGAAAAAGCAAGAGATCTATACCTCAAAAGGCTTATGGCATGAGAAAATGATGTTTCCTCACCCCTGAAGCTGTTCTTCATACTCCAAATGTTTTCTTCTCTACATATCCCAAAATACAAAATTAATAACCAGAGAAAGTACAGCACTGCTTCTACAATGCAATCTAAGTAAGTTCATTAACATTTATTTCAAATATACAAGCATTTTAATCACAGGAAAAAGTTTTGGAATGCTAAGTGAAATGCAGAAGCAATGCTTTTGGATTCTGAATTGACCAGAATGCTTATGTTTCTGAAGCCTGTTATCTCCAAGATACCACAGAACAGCCAGCTGGACTGCTGACTCTGAGAAGTGAGAGGAAACAACCCTTCCCCAGTCCAGCAAAGGGACATCTGACAACCACGGAGGAAGCACCAAAGAAAAAGTCATAAACAAAAAGCTGGATGAAAAGTTAAAAAGCAAATAGCAAAATTCATAACAAAACTCAAGACATGTTTTTGGTACTAATAGGGCACCTTTCTTTTTTAAAAATTATACCTGTATGTTTCTACACATCTAGTAAATAGGGGAATCTTCTGCATAACTAAAGAACTGTTCAGCTACCTGAAATCTGTCACATTAAGTATTGCAGTATGAGAAAGTTCTCACATTATTTAAGTCCTCAGAATAGAATAAAGCCAGAAATTGTCACATGAGATGTAAACTGACAGTCATATGCTGTCTCTTGTTTCAGTGCCAGCCCATATTTGGATTCCTTCCCTACCGAGTAATCTTAGAAACCCAGTTCCTGTAAGAAAAATACAAAAGCTAGATCTTCATGTCAATGATGAGACTATAACAAAGTGAAACCAAGCTGGCACCATAGTTTTCAGTGTAAGTAAATGAATTACTGTCATAGTGAAAAGAATAGCTTCAATTCTAAATGCTACCAGGCAACAGATAACTGGACATATGTGTGAAAATGTGGCTGAATGTCTGAAAGTGAATTTTGCCCTCTGAAGAAGACTGCAGGCTCACTGCAGGCTCCACAGGATGCTTCCAGCATTTGATAACACCTGGATTACACAGAAGTGCCACATTCTGAATCCTCCCATTAACACAGAGGTTGAATGTGCAATCAAAAGGCTGCTCATATAATGTTTTTCTGCACGCTATTTGAAGTGGGGAAAAAGAGGAGTCTGGGTGCCAAAAATAAGGGTTTCCAAAATGAAGTAGTACTCTCTGAATGAAGAAGGGGCCAGGAAAGATCATGACTGGAAAAGAGACTCTGGAAGCAAGGGAAAACCCTAAAGATCAGAGATGCATGGAGGGAATGAATGCCAGAGGCCACCCAGAGACCCTGGCCAGTGATGTCCAAGATTGGTACAAGGAGATACACAGCATGACCAACAAAACTTTCTACCCAACATTCCCAAAGCAGAAGTGATCTCTCTGTCAGGAAGGGAAGTCAGGATTAAGCAAATGCAGTGCTGGCAGAACAGCTGAGTGAATATGAAAAACGAAATTGTCATAAAAGCTTGAATCTTGTTGGTTCTTAAATAAACCCCAGCATGCAGCTCCACTATACACTTGTTTTACTCCTTTCACATTTGACAAGCGTACTACTTAAGTAGTCTCCTGTTAGTTCTCAGCATGCTAGGCTTATCTTCTGAAGAGTCCTAACTACTTACAAAAATGTAACCACATTTTAGTCACCATTCACAAAACAAAAATGGAAGAAGAAATCAAACTCTTCCAGAAAACACTTACACAACTCAACTTTTTAACTGCTGGTCTCAAACTGAAGATTTGCATTGCAGTCACAAAAGCATTTTGTTAGAAAATGGGAAATAAACTCTTCCAAAAGAAAAATTTCATACTGCTCATTGCTGCTGCCCCATGGAAAAATGCAGCCTACGAATCACTAAACTAAAATTGAATTTCACAATTAATAATTTAAAACTTATGAATCCACAGAAGAGTATAAAAAAATTATACTTTTCACAATTTCTATTTCACGTATCATGATATGAAGCAGGCAGAAGTATAACAGCTTGGGCAAAAAAAAGAGCATTTTAGTCTCTTGCGAGTACATTTTATGACTTAATTGGTGAAAAGCCTTGCTAAAAAGGTTATAAATCCCATATTAATTTCATTAGGAAAGCTCCCATGGCATATTAACTTAGTTTCTGGTGCTGTTATTGCCTCTTTTCAGATACATAAAATCTTATGAGGTGATTTCCTTAACAGCAATGACCTGAGAAAGGCAACTATTTTAAACAGATTGGTGTCAATTCAGCTTGGAAACATGCCTGTTTATTAATACGCTATCACTCTCTTCCAATTAACAACAGATTGACACACAAGAGCTAGCAGGTTTTGCTATTGAAATTATGCTATCCTCAAGGCTTCTCTATTTACAAGGACTGCATGAACAGCTCTCAAAAGATTTATGACCTACTCCTTTCTTTAAGGCAGACACTCATCTTCAGCGATTGCCTATGAGCTCTGAAGCTGAGCATGAAATGTCTAAATGCTTTGGCACACAATGCTAAGAAACAACTTTTATCCCAAATCTCTTGCTACACTGGATGCTGTAGGCAATTTTGCATGTAAAAACCACTTACAAGAGCCAGTCTATACAACAGCAATAGCAGCTTCTCCTACCTAGCCTTGATTCTGTAATCTGATTTATCTCTGCAGACCTCTGAAGCTACCAATGGTCTCCTCCACCTGTGAGTCCAGAGGGAGCTGGCAGAGTAGCTTGCCAAACCACTCTCCATCATTTCTCAATAATCCAGGATAACAGGGGAGGTCCTCAGCAACTGGAGGCTCACCAAGGTGGCACCCATCTAAAAGAAGGCCTGGAAGGAGGATCCGGGTAACTACAGGCTCACATTTGACTCAGAAATATAAATGAGTCCTATCCTAGGTATCTCTTCATCGAAACACTAAATTCTCACAGCAGCCAACAACAGACAAAGTTTTTGAAGGATTTACCCATTAGTAAATAGAAAGTAAATTCTGGACTAAAGGACATAACTTTAAAGACCTAACCCCCTGTCCACTAAAGCAAATTTTATTATTTTCAGTATATCTGCCCATTCCTTAGGCAGTGTCACTTGAATTTAATCTTGAGAGGTACTAAAAATAAATCTTTCTGAAAATTTATTTCATGACTGCTCATTATTCACAAGCCAGTGTAACCCCAATGACTGGCAAGCAGGGGATACACAAGACAAAACATATTTAGAGCAGTCCTGCAATATTTAGATCCACAGCAGTAGGAATGAAGTGTAACTGGTGCTTCTGTTATTTTTAGAAAAATCATCTGAAATCAAATTACTTTAATTACTTTAACCTAGAATCAAAATTGGAAATAAACCTAGTAAAAAATATATTAATAAACTTAAACACTTTTCAACAAAAAAAGCATGCGGTATTTCTGAGTACACTGGATTCTTAGATAAGCATGGACAGAAACACTGTGTGAATGGTCGCTTCCTTTCAACAGCCTTCTGGATGAAATTAAGAGCAGGGATGCCACGGTATCACACATGATACAAGGAACCTGACTAGAGTGCTCACTTGGATTATTCTTATCAAAGTGTAATACTTATTGAATTAATCTCCTATCTTGCTTTAACATATAAATAAAGTAGGTGCTCTCAAGCACCTAATCAGTAATTAACTAATGCCAACTTTAGGACATCTTAGAATTTATGCAGAACCCCAACTCCAAAGCTAGTAGAGAAATAAAGATCCATAGCCAGGGAATAAAACCAAAACCAAAACCAAAAACCGTGTGAGTTCAGTTAAAAACAAAACAAAAAGCTTGCCAAAAGCTTGCCATCTGAGCTGACATGGAATACTAACTTCTAAGTTACGGATTGTCTTCAAAAAAATCCATATTATATATTTATGGACAGCAATGCTTGAATGGTCTAAAATCAACAAGTACTTTATCACACATTCTAATCCTATTGATATATAGCAGCAGAAGGAATGCCTAGCAGAGACATGGCAGTATGAAATGTATTTGCCATAGCTTAAGAAAAACTACATAATTGCAGGTTCAGATTTAGACAGACGTGTCTAAGGGCTAGAAAACTTTGTTTTTATAAACTATAGAAGAACAGAGAGAATAAAAGGTTTGGGGCTGATACACAGCTCCATTTTTTCAGGTACAGAATCAGTGTTTCAGTTGGGGTTTTACAGCTTGACAATGAAGTTAAAGCTGTATCTGGCAGGTTAACCATCAAGACAATAATACATCATATGCCCTAGAAGCCTAAATTCCATTTTAAGAAGTTATGTGAATTCTTATGGACCTGTAGCCAGCTTCTCAAATGACTCAAGGAGCTTAAGAAACTTTCAAAACAATTCCCTCTGCATAGGCCATATAATAAATTAACTCATTTTCATCTGTCTCTCAAAAAAAAGTACAATTATCTCAACTATTAACAGAAAAAAACTAAATATTCTGTTAAAAGCACTAATGGAAGATCCACCAAGCCACTGAACCACAGTCTGCTTCCTGTTACATTTGGTAAATTTTATTAAATCAATCCTGTCACATTTACATCATTAGGAAGATGTATTCTGAAAGAATACATTACTACTATTAATGTCTTTAAAGGAAATGTGCTAATTCTTGTGTCTTATAAAATTCTTGTAATACTATTCTTGTAATACTATGCTTGTAATGCTATTTAAGTAGTAATACTATTAAATAAATACAATTTCTGTAATACTATTCCTTTTCTGTAAAGTAACTTTTTCTGTAAACACAAGAACTTTGTTATTGGCCTTGCATTACATGCTGCCATCCAATTTAAAAGTGCAAGGCTTCACAAAAGCAAGCGCTTTTAGACCAGCAGATACACATCACTACATTCCAGCCAAACAGAGGAAAGAGGCAGAAGCAACACAGAAGGAACACTGCATATTATTAGCAGCTCTCTCCATCCAGGTATTTTATTAAATGGGTTTTAATAAGTCAATAAGCCTTCATCTTACCCAGCCACTCAGGAATTTATAAAAATAATTTTAAAACCACTTTTCTGGCAAACTAGTGTAGGATTAGCCACTTCCATACTTAGAAATAATTGTACAGTTGGATTCTACAGTGTTTTTAATAAATATTTCTGTTATTTGACAATAACATTCTTCTAGAACACATACAAGCAAATCTTCAGCTACATTTTCATCAACCCTTTCCTTTTCTTTCAGAAACACCCATAACCCCTCAGACTTAAATACATATATAGTTCTATCTATACAGCAACTGCATTTCATTTGCTTTGTAACCTCAGCTGAATGATAAAATAAAGGTCACATTTTGCACAGACATCTGTACAGAAAGTTAAGTTCTGCTCTGGCATTTTTACCTTCATAAAACTAACAAACCTCGTTCTCACTGTTGTACTTCAAGAAAAAAAAGGAAGTGGATTATGTGCAGTGCTCATTACCTCAAATTACACAATTACAATTAACACTACATGAAATTTCTCATGGTATAATGACAAAAACAAGAAAACCTCAAGCTACCATAATTAGAGTTTCACTTATTAGAAATTTTTTCATCTAGATATCAGGGCTTTACTGAATAGCATTGTATCAGTTACAATCATTTATAAAAATTACATCTTCTTAAGACCATGGAATATACTATACAAGACTGCTCTTTTTTTTTCTCTCTCTCTAAACATACTATATTTTCCACAGCCAAGAACGATATGGTTCACAGATAAAAACACTGCCAAGCAATCACACCTATATAGCAAACTATTTTACAGAGCTACACTTTGCCCCACTTCAGAAGTGAATGCACTGACACAGCATCATTCCCACATCATTCCCATTTTTCCACAGATATCGTCATAGGAAGTGTTCTAAAACATTTAAGACTTAATCTGAAGCTTTGCCAAAAGCAAAAGACTTTGTTTTCCTGGTGTTTACAGAGTAATAGTAGCAAGCTAAAGCCACTGGTTGGCCATTCACTATTTTAGCATTTCAGCTTAAAAGGTATTTCACTACCACAACTATTCCCTCTGAGGTAATTTTCTGCCAAAAAAGAATGAGAATTCCATTACTGAAAGGCTATTTTCTGGCATTGTTTTACTAGAAAAGAAGGTCCATTTCAGTGGTTTGGGGGAGGTAGATTATTTGCTTTGTACTTTTAAAAGTCTAGAACTCCTTTTCTCTAGTTCCCAAGAACAATTGTCAGCACGACCCTCAAGCACTTTGTTACAGACAGAACAATTTGCTGCTCCATTGATAAGTCTCAGATTTGTTGAAGAAAACTATTTCACAGAAAACATATCTTTATATATGCTACTATAACTTCTATAAGATAATAATTGAGGTAAAACCAGACATGGGGTTATTTCTACCCACAATGGCCTACAGCACGCAGAGGTCAATTGTGTGCTCTACCAACCTTTTCCTTAAAAAAAAAACCAAAGCATCTTTTTTATGGACAAACTTTTTTATGAAATCCAATGAAGAATATTTCGTGTTTTTCTTCAACAACTGTAAATATACATTTAATTACATCATATTGGCTTCAGAGATATCTTCTCTCATGAGTCCATATCCCCCTATTTATGTGGGATAGGAAAATATTTTACATTAAATGATAGGCATATGGAATGAAAGCTGACAACTGAATAGCTCCTGAAGGAACCATTTCTCCCATAATCATGTAAAGCATATTTTAGGAGACAGAATTGAAAGAAGGAAAATTATAATGTGTCTGCTACTCAAACTCTACATCAAAGAAAGCCAAGAGATAATCAGCTAGATGTGACCATCTTATCAAGTCCAGATACTTACAACTGAGCTGTGCAGGCATTAATATTCAGCTCCTGTGGTGACAAAAGGCAATAATTTATATTTCCATGTTAATTGAGGTCTACACTTCACCAGTGCAGTATTTTGTGCTTGTAAGAGCTTATGTCAAGCACCTGATCTACATTAGCACTCAGGGAGAGCAGCCAAACTAGCAATACCTCAACTAGATGCACAACCATCAGGTTTTCCAGCATGACTACATATTGCTTATCTGCTGACGTGACCACACCACCTTTTTGCAGTCAGCATGCTACCAGGCCTGCAGATCAGCAATACATCATCTCAGTAAGGCACACGTGCCAGTAAATCAGCACCTCCAGGCCTGCTTTAAGAGATTCTCCCATGTGTAATAAGTAATGAATAGTTTGTAGCACGTGTTTATAATCACAAAGACGGTTCAGATTCCCTTGCAAAGTTGTTGTTAACTCTCCCAATCACAAGTTCTGAGATTCAATTTCCAGCTACTGGCCTATGTTTGACCCATCCTTTGTCAACCACAGGAATTCTTCCTTTGAGAGGTAAAGGAACTGAGAAAAGTATTTCAGAGGGATTAAGTGAAAGAAAACCAGCATCTCCTGGTACAGTGTAGCCCAGAGAGAGACAATGCACCAATTGTCACAAACACCACAGCCAGATGTTATGGTGCCACTCTTCAGTCTGCACATGCTCTTGTCTATCATTGTCAGAAGAAACTTCCAACAAAGCAGGTCGGTAAAAACATGAACTCTGTTGTTGCCCAAGAGATATTACAGACTTGAACCTGGGTTTTCTTCAAGACAACCTTCACTACTGAAGAAGGGGAAAAAACTCTAACGTGCACAGAACATGTTTTTGTCACAGCCTTTAGTTTCCTCCTGTTCTTGCCAAGAAGCAGCATAATTACTATTACTAATACTGACTAAATTCTGCTCTGAGCATTTACAGTCTGCCTATACACTAATGAATATCTACCTTTGTACTTCCTGCTCAAAACTGTTAAACAGTCTTCATCTATTAAGCATCCTTAGTTTGGAATGTTAGAGTGAAGCAAGACAGATACAAGTATGATCATAGTCAGAGGAGAATATGGGAGAAAAAGAAAATCTGTAAAGCACATCTAGGTGCTTCCCAGAAGAGGACTTTTTTCATATGAGCACAAACAACTATTCCTAGCTGATTTGAAACTATGCCTCCCAGTATTTATTAACAAACAGAAGACAGGAACAGTACCATAACACAAATATACAAGAAAACATCAATTATAAACAGATGCATGCCAGTTCTGTATACCTGAGGTCCTACAATATTGATTTTATTTAAAGAAGCTTGAAAGAAGCTATTGCTAGGAAACACATCTTCTACAGGACCTGTCATTCCAAGTGTTCCTCATCTACCAAAAGTCATCCCCAACTACACAACTCAAAAATTCATTCCTTCACACAGGTCTTTCAACATAGAAGAGACGTTGTATAAAGCCCAATATCTGATTTCCCCCTGGGATATCAAAACTGTACACGATAAGCTGTGAGAATAACTCATAGGACCTCAAATCCTTGTGGCAAACTGTCACTCAGAGCTGGAACTTATCCTAAATGACTTGGCATTGACATGCCCACCATGGCTTTGTTTCAAGTCTCACTTTTATGATTATTGAAAAACCAAACACAAAACACTGAGAAAAACTGAAACTGAGATGAGGCATCTCAGCACTTGCCATTTTTGTATTAAATTCCAAATTTTCAAATTAACCTCAATCTCAGACATTAATCCTCAGCTTGTAAATGCTTGGGAGCTCCAGCACTCACAGCTAAGGAAAAGGTTCCTGCTTTCCAGTGGCAATTTCTTAATAGCAAACAGCACAACTTATCAAACTGCATTCACTATATCAACCTGACTTGATTTAAGGTTATGGTCTTGGCCTTCACTGGGAGGCTACTGTATTACATGATACTCCTGTTTATCTGTTCTGAAAGGAAGTTTCTCCCCAGCACTTACTTCAAGTGTACTTCTAAAACTGATGAACACATGATCCTTCCTGAAGCTTTCCCAAATGTAAACTTCTAACTAGATTGTATATTGCCTTTTTTTTCTGTTAAAACTAAATAAATCTGCCTTTTTTTTAAATTCACCGGTGCTCTTCATGAGACAAAGATGGAAAGAGTTATTTAGAGACACGGGTAGCAACTCATTGCTTCACACTTAATTATAGTTTGCTAAATCAATGCTTTCTTTACACTAATATAATCTAATAATAATAATCTTTTCCCATTACCACAATGTTATTTAATACACTTGTATGTCCTCCTTTTCTCTGGAATTGAGGATGTAACAGCTCCAAGATTAAATTAGAAGCTACTGGGATATTAAATATCCTCAGGAGACACGGGAAGGTTTGTGGTAAGGGATAGTACATCTGAGTCTAAGTGTTCCTGACATATCCATGTGCAACGGTTTGGTCTGGGTTCTGTTCTCAGGTAAAGATGTAATTCTGATTAGAGCGAGTGAGCTGTCATAGCTGTAGCAGTCTAGAGATTGATAGCCTGTGTTTATTCCTGCTGTTTGCTGCTTACTGCATACTGAATCTAATAAACTCAAGCTTAACACCATGAAGAATCTGTCCCCTACACTGGTCTTGGTGGTAACAAGGAAAACCATTTAACATAGGATAAAAGCTCCTTAGCAGTATATTTGAAGGAAATATAAGTGTTTGCACAGAAATTTAATGAGTACATACCTAGACAGATATACCTGGGATCACACCCACCATGTCCTTGCTTAGAAGTTCCCAATAGGGAACAAGTACCTGACAGAGCCACTTACCAGTAATAGAGAAATCACTCATTCCAACCCAGAGACAGAACAATCCAAGTCTGGGACAGTTTCACACTTTGTTTCTTGTTGCAATATATCTCAAAAGAGAAGGAAAAAGCTAATCAAGTAAAAATATTACTGAATATATAGTTGGCATTCTTGTATTCACATTTTGAGTACTTTGAGACAGACAAAATCCTTTACAAAGTCACACTTTCAAATTCAAGTTCTGTCATGTGCTTTGAGTGTCTGTGTAGACACTGCCTATGGGACAGTCAGCCCTTCTTTGCTGGAAGAGCATTGTTGAAGAAAATTATACTTAATGCACTATTTAGAAAGCAATTACAGTGGAGAGAGTAAAGTGACTTAACAAAGATCAGTGCTGTAAGAAAGGCCTCTCCTTGAATGCCTTTGTTCTTAAGATGAGAAGTAGTTTGCAGAACGACTGAATTGTCAGTCACTGATGCATTTAATGTTTTAACAGTACCAATACCATAACCTTATCTTTGTCTGATTTGTAACACAGAGCTAAAGAATTTGTTTTATAATTTTTTCAGTCAGGAATATAACATCAGCCAAGTGTCATTTCTGCTAAGTCACTAAAACATAAAAAATAGAAAAATTATGAATAAGTTTTTCATTCAGATTTCCTAACAAGCCATGATTTTTTTACCAGTTTCTATGGTACTATCACCATGGCAGCTACCCATTTTAATCACAGGCATTTGTACACATCTCTGATAACATCACAGCAACAGCTTAGAAATATTATTACATCTCCTGGACATTTGCAGCATTAACAACTTCATAAATTTCCAAATGACAGAGGTTACTTATAGCATCAGCAGGATTAGGGAAGTGCTATTAATTAAGCATCTCTAAGTGTTCCTTATACTAATTGTGAAAGCAATAGTGGAAATATAACCATTGTGACAAAAACAAGAATAAAAATTCTTTCACAGCTTGCTTGATTTCTACATGGTTTTTTCCACTTCTTTGACTAACTAGTCAATGTATATGATTACTCAGCAGATCCTAAGACAACATGCAAGAGAAAAAAAACTGACCAAAAAGCACTGAGTAACTGTGAAACACTGGCAGATAAAAATGGCTACTGTACCCTTGCATTATAAAAACCCATGCTTTGTTCTCTGTACAGGTTAAATGGTACTGAAACATCACATGAGATTGAAATCATGATCAGAGAGCATAACTCTGTGCCATGACTGATGAAAGTACCAAAATACATTGCAAAACATACTGATTTTACTAAGTGTATCATGTCATATTTGCAGATATGCTCATTTTGAAGAAACCTGGAAGCATTCAAAAATCCTTTCAGCAACAGCAATCCTCCATTTCTTCTAGAAATTACATAAGAAATTACATTTTCAACTATCTTAGAGCAAATTCATACTCTTGTCCCAGGATTTCTATTTTATTTTTTCAATTTAAATGGTATTTCAAAAAGCTGACTCTAAAATATTAATTTATAAATCCTTTTAATAAAAACTAAATAGCAAGTTCAACAATTTCTCCATTTCAAGCCTCAAGTTCTGCAACCTGTACATCCAAGAGATTTTAAGTAAGACATACAGATAATGTCAATAATATTCTACAGTAAAACACTACAGCAAAGCACTATGACTATAAATCACTAGTACAATTGTATCCTAAAATAGACAGCATTGACCTCAAATAGAGGAAGAACAAAAATCTCAAGTAAACCAAGAATGACACTTGAAATAAGTGACATTTAGCTTTATCTCTTCAAACTACTTAAAAATGAAAAAACTCAAAACAGAGCAGTTGTGGTAGGAGAACAGTATAAAAACAGAACTGTAAATCAAGTCTTCCATATCTCCAGTATCTCAATGCTTGCTAGATTTATAGTTTTACTCCCTTGGGTCAGTAGTTGGGGAAGGACAGCCAAATAAAGCAACTAGAAAATATCTGATAGTGAAATAGCTGTATGCAATGCATACACCAAATAATCTGCCTTTGAAATAAAAGCAATTAGTTAGTATCAAGGATCTGATGACAGCTCTGCCACCTCATCTGAGGAAACTTGACTTCCTCAGTTTTGTGTCATGCTTCATCTTAGGAAACCAAAAATAAAGCAATAGGGAAAGATGCAGTGTAACACCTATGCAACATTCCTATGGCACTTGAACTGGTAAACTTCTACTCTTGCATAAGACTATGCTGAAGAATGTTCAGACCATCTAAGCAGCCTGGGTGATGTCCCAGTGTTTAGAGCAACACTGATTAATTTATTCAGAAGGTCCACGTACCATTTAGCTCTGTGCTTTGGTCCAAGTATCTATGAATGTATTTGCGTGGCTATGCAGTTCACATCAATTATAAATTAACTGGTAGACTACAAAATCTTCAACAACAACAACAAAAAATTCTTTCTCTGCTTCTTTCAGTCCTCAATTTAATAACAGTTGCATTTGGTATTTTAGGGGCTTGCCATTTTCTTAATTAAAAGTTCGTTTAATTTTTGTGTAATATGAGCCCCAAGGTATTTTATAAAATACAAGTTGAAAGAAGATTCAGATTTTAATATACTCTGCAGTCCCCAAAACATCATAAACAGATGGAGATGTAATTAAACACCAAGATCTGACATCTAGGTTTTCTGGGGACAAATATTCTACTAGTTCCCTTAGTCCTCTCCACCTTTCAACTCCAACTTTCTCTCCAATACATTACTCCATGGGAATACCTTGACAGTATTTTTCTTCTCCCATTGAGGCTATAGAGGTTACTATGTCTAATGGCAATAACAAACTAAATAACAATACCTGACAACAATATTATATACACATTTATATGTCTAAAAAGTAAATTTTAAAACTTTTAAAATACCATTCTTCCCCAAACACAGACATGATACCAATAAGCTCTTAAAAGACTCTGAATGATGTGAGGATACCATAGTGATTAGGTTTAAAACATACATCTTAAAATTAAAATTAGATGTTCTACACAGAAGTTGCACTAATTAAAATGGATTCCCTAAATTTTTATTAAGTAACATTAAAGACAACTATGGCAATGGTTGCCTCTGTATGATCTGAGTCAAGGTTCATATGCTTGCATGTGTACAGCTCTACACAACTCCTCACCTGGCATCCTGCTCACTGAAAGTCTATTCAGCCCCTGGCTTTTTTGCTGAATCTGCCAACTTGACTATAAGGGAGATGTGCCAGAGTCAAAGAAAGATGCAGAAGTAGGCTTACTATAAAAAGGACTCAGTACTATCGCACCTGCTCATTCCACACTTACTTGGCATCTGTAACATCCAGCCATCATCATCTATATTTGAATTTGTATAGGTAAACCAAGAGCAAATTCTTCTAGACCCTATTTGCTAAAAGCCAACTTTTTCAACAATAGATACATTATAATAAATCAGTTATTTTTGCACTACATATATAACAAATTATTGGTCTATTATACCTGATCCCTACCCATCCACATGCTCTTAACACTTACTGTATTATAGGTGATTTAAGCTGTACTGAAGATGACTGAGCTTCTTGTAAACTATAAACTATAAACTATAAACAGGTAGTATCACAAAAGAGCAAGATCCACAAAAACACTATTTCTATTCCATGTCACACCATCATTTCTGCTGTGTGGGCATACACAGCTCTCTTTGGTTCAATGCTCCACACCACAATCAATGTTACAGCTTGTGACAGAAGTATACCAGAGGAAGGTAGGCATCCACATTTAGCCACATTCCAGATTCAGATGAGGAAACGCTCCCCCTGCTCTAGCAGCAGGTGCACACCTGGGCAAAATCAGGCCTTCATCCATAGAGATGGGAGACCATTTAGTCCACTCACAGCAACAGAAGAAAATATAACCAGATTCAGTCTCAAAAGCCAACATTCACATATTTTATTAACAGATTATAAATAACAAAGCAACACACTTCCTACCAACAGCATTTTCAATTTCTGAAGCTTAATATATTTTGCTTTAAATCTGTGCCATAGCAACCTTTTTTAAAATCAATGTCATCCTTAAGAACTGAGTTAATAAAAAATGTGGGCCAAACTTATCAGACATCAGTTTCCTTTGGCTACAGAGCTCAGAACACTGATTGTGTGTCATCCTAGATGTGACTGAGTTACATGCTTCATCCAGTAACATATTTTAAACCAGTCCATGGCAAAATACTTTCCTTCATCATCTGTTTCAAGTACTTCTCTGAGATGCTGAAGGTCAAATGAAAAGTGTGCCACATTTCTATCTGTTTACATTAAACTGATATCTGTATGCTATAAACTACAGCACTACTTAGGCCTATGGAGAGAAGCCTGAAGAGTTTTTGTTAAAATGACATCATTGTAGTTGGTGAATTTAAAGGTGCACTATAAGGGAGAGACCTTTCCTTCTTGCAGTATGGAACTATGCATGCTCAAGTAGCCATGAGTGTGTGTGACACTGACCAGTCCTGAGGAACTTAACTGTTGCCAGAACTACAGCAAAAGTAGTCAACAATTTATCCATTTATTTTCTGCACTGGCTCAAAAAGGGCTCTGCATCTTTGTCGGACAGATACCTAGGAAACCTCCAAAAAGCAGCTTAGAACAGACATATTCCTACAGTCTCCTGGGTAAGCGTAGGGGTAGTGAGCTTTTTAAATTTAGATTATGTAAGGTCGTGTGCCTCACTGCATTATGTTTTATATGCACATTATATCACACTGCAATACATTGCATCCTGTGAACTCCAAATAACCATTATTCACACAGATCCTGACAGACTCTCTTTTGTAGCTCTTTCAGAGCCATATGCATATCTAATATTTATTAGAATCAGGTCAAATGCCCAAATGTCCCGACAGGGTCGAGAAACCATAGCGGTAGCTACCACCTGCCCAAATCGGCCTCCTGGCCGACCAGCACCGGACCACCCGGCCAGGGAGCAGGCTCCTTTTATCAGATAAAGCCGCGAATGGAGGAGCGAATCTCAGGGCGAGAGTCTGCAATGCAGAAGCCCTCCCGGAGCTGATCAGTGAACTGGGGGAGACGCGGAGGGGGCAAGGCCAGGAAACCTGCTCACAACCCCACCATAAAAACCCGAGCCACGGGGTGCTTCTAAACGCCCGGCTATGCCCTTACCGGCCACGGCCGACAGCGTTGCCCTCCGCCTGTCCGCAGCTCCGCACAGCGGGAACTTCTGCAGCCGGGGCGGAGCGGGCAGCCCGCAGGCAAGGACACGGCTGCGGACCGGGCCCACCTGTGCCACCTGCAGCCCAACGACACCGGCCCCCCGCCACACTGCCCTGCCCCGCTCCGCTCCTGCCAGGGGGCAGGAGGAGGAGAGAGAAGCGGCTCTTACCTGCTGCCGCTGCTCCTCCCGCAAGCCCTTACTAACCGAGCTCCATCTTCCTCCGGCCGGGGAGGGGGCGGGGGAAAGGAGGGGAGCCAACCCAGCCGCCGCCGCCGCCGTCCCCCCCAGCTGCCGCTTTCCGTCACCGCTGTCCCCCCGCCCGCTCTGCCCGGCGGAGCGGCCGCCTCTCGCCCGCCCTGCAGACGGCACCGGGAGACGGAAAACGAGACCCACCTCCCGCCGCCGCCTCCTTCCCATGAAGTCACCGGCCGCAGGGCCCTCCCCTCGGCCGCCCGCAGCGGCCCGAGAGCCGCGCTCCGCCCCAGGCCCGCCCCCGCGGCAGCGGCCCCGCCGCGCCGAGCAGAGCCGAGCCCACGGGCAGCGCCACGGTCGGGGGTGGCCCCGCAGGGCCGACGCCTTCCTCCCTCGCCTGCCCCTTCGGCAAGCTCGGCCACGATGTCCCCAGACGGAGAAAGCGACGGCGGAAGTGCCGGGGCGGCAGCCCACGGCCCGGGCAGGGGGGTCCGCCCCGGCAACACCAGCGCTCCTGCGCCCCGGGATGGTCCCACCGGAGCGGGAGACAGGCAGTTGATTCCTTTCCTTCCATCCTCGCTCTGGAAACAACCATGCTTGGCACTGCCCTCTGCAAAGAGGCCGTGTTATTCTAAGTTACCGCTTTTCACGTGCCTTCTATTTCGATAGCTCATGTTTGCCCAGGGCATCACAGCAAAGTGTACTTCAGCCGACAGCTGCTTCTCTTGTAACCTGGTTCCAGAGACTTCAGTAGGCACACGGGTGTGCACTGCCTCACTTAAAACTGCCTCCCCCACACCAAAGAGACCTTTCACTTCCACTCTTCCCACAACACTGGAGTTGACAAGGAGCTAGATTAAGGAATCCATCTCTAGAACTGAGCATTGCTTTTCTCCACTTCCTATGACCAAACCAGAAACATGTGAGACCAAGAACTAGGCAGAATACGCAGAGTAGAAGTGGAAAAAAAATAAAATTAAAATTGAAACAAACAAACAAAAAAACCCAGATACAGGAGTTCCTGTTCAAAAGAAGCCTTCTTATCAAAAACCATTGAGAATTCTCATCTGAAATCAGCTACTACAGATGGACACAGTGTCAGATAGGAAACGCTAAATATTTAAGGAAGCACCAGAGGTAAATAAAATGTCATAATAAATTTTGTACCAACACAGCCCACCTGTAGAACTACACCTGCTGACCTGTGAAGACAGTTTTGCAGGCACACATTTTCATATCCTAAGCAAGTGAGGTTTAATGGTTAGGGAACAAAACTAGATCAGTTAGCATTCTAGTTCTCTGCCAGAGCGTTCAGCTTGCAATGATGTTGAAACCCCCAAAAGAATCTCACCTTACCTTTGAAACATGTTTGCAGCTAATGACAACAGAAATTAAAACATTTGAAAAAGTTCCCAAGTGTTCCATAGGAAAGCTTTTGATGCAAAAGCAATGAGCTACTAGCTTGTGGCATTCAGACCATGACAGGCAAAAACCACAGGTTTTGTCCAGGACTGTTTTAAGGCCTGCATAAAATGAACTCTCATTGTTTGCCCCTCCCATCCTCTGTTCTTAGAGAAATACTTCATGCTTTACGAGGGTTGAAGGGCACAAAGTGGTGTCATGGATCTATGGTAAATTTGCTGAAAATACGTTCCACGCTCTCACCTTGCACATACATTAAAAGATAAACACAAATCTACTGTAAGTTAAAGAGGAATTTATAACAAAAAACCCTCTTAGGATAAAACAGGCAGAAATTAAGCAGCAAATGGGGTTTTGCAGTTAAGTAATAAAAGAAGAAAAGCAAGAAGGCAAACTGGGTTCTCCCTTCCCTTTTCCATATATGGAGGAAAGATGCAAGTATAAGGGTCTGTCTCCCATTAAGTATTCATATCAAAGGAAGTTTGTAAACTTACTAAATTCAAAGACAGCAACAAAAAATTTTGTATTCCAAATGGGCATAATAACCTGTGCTCTTCAAGCAAAGAAATTGTAATCCTAATAATACAGATCAGGTTGAAATTCTGTCAAAAGAAAGCATGCTGCAATAGTAATGGAATGAGGATTCCACAGCATGGTTTGAATTACAGTGGTTGAAGCTCTTACAGTTGGGAGGCAGGGAAGAAAACCCAGATCTACAAAATGTATGCTACTAAAATATATGTGAAGCTGATTTGAGTCCACATGACCTTATAAAGAGCACTGAACACTGCAGGTACATACTAAAATTGAAGACTTAGCTAACAGAGAGAGAGATGGACAGTGGAAGAGCACTGTGATTTACTTAATTGTATCTAAGAAAACAAATCGAGTGGGTACCAATTTTTTGTAATCCAAAAATAAATGGTGAGGTACTATTTGCATCATTACCAATTTTCAAGTTTGTAACAAAATACTATGAAAATAGCAACCTTGTGCTGATACAAACATTAGAGGAAATTAAAAATCATTTCTTTCTGTTTTCACTCTCTCATGCTAAGTTTATAGTAATTGTGGATATGAGCCTGATTGTCACTACCATGTTCACAAGGTTTGAGGTATACTTAGGTGACCAGTAAGAGTTTGACTCCAGCATTTGCTTTAACCTGGCTACTGGTAGCCAGAGCCAAACAGCAATATCCATACACTGTTACTTAAATACTGTAACATCTCAAGAGACTTACAGAACATACACAAATGAGCCATCTTGGCATAATATCCACTAAATGACAGAAACTATATATTTCTATTAATGTCAAGGCACTGAAACTCCATTTTATTTCATTGAAACAATATTTGGGTTGCAAGTTTTGGTTTTGTTTTCTGTTTCACTGTCAATGACATTGAGATAAAATCAGTTTACAGTTCAAATATGCCACATTATTTATAATCATTAAAGTGATATGACAAATTATACTTCTAAGAAGCACACATACACTAAAATAACACCAGTGTGGTAACTGAACTGAAGGACAAATAGTTTAAAGGTGCAGCTTCTGTATAATAGTAAATTTTTACTACACAAGTGTGCTTGCTGACAGTAATGACTACAAACCATTTGAGAACACTTTATATATATATTCAAATTCTTAAACTTGGATTTTTTTTATGAAGGATATTTCATTAATTAAGTATTTGACAATTTAAGAACACTATATTTTAATTTTTTTCCAAGACTGCCTTTTTATTTTTATGATAGATATATTATTTTATATATACATATATATACATATAAATGTGTCCTGAACATATGTATATACATGGTAATGGCACTGGGTTTATCACCACTCCAAAAAAACCCCAAAACTTGTTAGCCAAAAAACCCCCACTTTGGAGGACATTAAAATTAAAAATAGGGCTAAAATAATCAGTGTTCAGGTATAAAGAAAGTCCATTTTACTAGTTTAGTTCCAGTTCAAGTTCATTCACTTGTTCATTTAGTTCCAGTTCATTCACTTATTGAAAGCAGAGTTGTTTCATCTTGGCTATGTATTTTTTGCTCTCAAAATGCAGTTTTAAAGAGAGGGAGAAATTTTTATCTCCCCATGTAGGATGACACTGAACAAGCTTCCAGGTTGCTTATTCTCAGCAGGGCTTCTTTACAGTGCAGCCTTTTGCTTTCTTTCACTACTGCAACAGTAGCAGCAACTATATGCATGCAGACTGCATCTCATAGAGCCCTGTAATTCCCATTTCATAAATGTACCAGTTACACAGAGGTTAAATAATTTGAACAAGAGGAACTTCATTACCATCTTGTGTAAAGACATGGAATATCTTAGGCCTACTCATGATTCTTAAGAGTTTTTTTGACAAAATCTTGAAAACATGTAAATATCATCTACTATAAGTATTCCATGACCTCTAAGACATCCTGCTGTTGGTACAACAGGCAAAAAGGTCACTGTCACAGTTAGTGTGATCTGTCTACAGTTTTTAAATAATCTAGTGAGTAAGGTATTAACAACTGCTTCAGTCACTTACTACCTTAAGGTATTATAGACATTAACTGCATAAATCCATTGTGTCTGCTTGCCAAGATCCCCAACCTCTTTCAGGCTTTCTCAGCGGCCTCAAAACCCCACTCATGTCCTTATTTACTCCTCCCATCTCTTGCCTTCCAAGCGTCGGTAGAAAAGAGCTGTTTTCTAAGGAGCAATCAAGACACAAAATTCCTATGATTCAGTGGACAAAATGAGTTTAAATGAAAATGTGATGAATCCTTAACTTTGGATATTGTTTCCTGTGCAACACTTTCTATAGGTACATCTACCTGAATTATTTTGATGTTTTCTTCATCCATCACAATTTTTCCTTCAGCCTGTCCACATTTCTACAGCTCATTGATTGCAGGAAGTTCCTTGGAAGACCACAGACATCCTGAAGCTAAGAAGAATATACATATATATGACAAAACAAATCATGGAACGAGGTATCTAATCAGACTTCATGGGTCTATGAACCCATGATATATCACCTTTATAAAATTACTTTATTTCTATTCCATGTCTTTTTTTCTTTAATATAATGAAGCATCCACTTTAAACTATCACTTCAGAAAACAGAAACTGGAGAAAACCTGTTAAAGACACGCTATGTATCACAACTTAAGCTACAGAAATGCAAGCTGGATTCTTTCTAATAAATGTCATTTAGAACAAAGCACATTAAATTACAACTGATCTTGAATATAAATGGTAAGCACAATTTTCAGTGTTTCTATAACTGCTAATATCAGTCTGCAAGATCATTAGAGACTAGATATAAATGGACAGAGAACACTAAGTTGATCTTGCATACAAATGTAATGAAATATTTATGCTTATAGATCAATAGAAAGTTTTTCAGAAACTTGGTCTAGTAAAGTGAGTGAATACACAGTCAATTATCTCTAACAAGAAAAACTCCTCTATCCATCTTTTAAGGCTGCTACATGAGCAACAACCCTTAATGACACTTTGATGGTAGCTCTGCAGCACCTGGAGGAGTTCCTAATGAAAAACCTCTTTTTATTACTCCATTTGGACAAAGTAATTTAACAGACAATATTCACAGAAAACTTCTTCCTCGAAGGTCTAGGAAAATCTTAACTCTAGGTGTAAATGGAAGCTTAAAATAAACAAGGCCACACAGGCCAGATGAAAAGGTAAAGAGGACATACATGAGTTACAAACACCTCGAGAATTAACTTGCAATGGAAATAAGGGGAAATAACTTCTATTTTTAAGCTGGTTTTGAGTAATTGTAGATACTATACTTTAAAAACTGGGTTTCCTGTGAGCTGCTGATTCCCTTCCTAATGTTTATACAGACAAAATTATCAGCTTTTTCACTGCTGAATCCTCCATTGTTTGGAGCACATACACTTAAATCCATGACATAACAGGGGTGGGGGAAGAAACCAGGCTGGTTACCTCCTCCTTCTGACTTGCGAGACTGGGACCCACAAGATGTTAGCTGTTTCCCAATTAATTTGGTATTTTAAGTTCTTATTATTAAATTACACTGAAAATAGCAACAATACTTGCCAACCATTTGCTTTTATTACTTCTTGACTCTGGAAATATCTGCTTAACAAGAACACACTTCCTTATCAAGTGAGCTGGAAAGTTTACTTCTCCTGTCATTACATCAGATTATTATTTTACAGTTTCAGACAGATTGTTATCAGCCTTCAGAGCCTTTAAAAATAATACAATATGTTTCCTGGCACTCCCGAGCAGACTGAGAAATGCCACCCATGCAATTAGCAACACATTTTTTATACAACAAGCAAGATTTTTTTTTCTACAGATGTTTTGGAGTTAATTCTGCAGTAAAATCTGGCAGAGAACAGAATCGCTAACGCACAGAGGCATGAACCTTCTGCTCTGAAACCTACAGCAGATTTGCAATGCTTACAGGTGAGAAATAGGATCACTTCGAATATCCCTCAAGATACCTGATTTAGGACATTTCAGTGAGTACATGCTTACAGCTGTACATCAGTAACAGAGCACTCTTGGCAGCAACAAGTTAGGCATTACAGAGTATCACAGAGGTATATGCCCTGATGACAAAAAGCATAGACCTACAAGCACCCAGTGTTAGCCACACACTTGCTTCATATATCTCTATTTATAGAACTGTTAGGAGAAGCAAAAGATCCCATTTCTAAATAACCCTCCTGGCATATACAGAGGGTCTGGAATTTGTGACAGACAAAGGTGACAGAAGCTGAAAAGACTGAGAAACACATAAAGAGTTCAAGGTGAGAAGACACTAAGAGATATATAGTTAGTAAAAAAATAGTTGTGGGCTTTCATTATTATCCTCACAGTAGAAATACAAAGGAACATGTCATTGAAATAAACCCCAGTCACTGAAATTACAATACTTCCCCCTCCTTTTCAATGCATTAACTGACACTAGAACTGAAATTCACAACAGATCTGAGATCAAGAGATTGAAACAAAGACTGGACAGCTGGACAGCTCTGGAATTCTCAGAACTGCCTAATGAAATCATGTGCCTAATTCTCAAAATATACACAGAAAATTATTAGGGAGTATTTTCATCTATTTGCTCACAGAAGTTATTTTATTCATCCTTAAAAAACAAAAACCCCAACCAACCGAAAAAACAAAAAACCCCAACACTATGAACTATTAAAAGAGTAGTTATGGTTATTCCTGCCAAGAAAGTTTCCTTCTCTTATCTTGTCAGCACACCTTAAGTTAAATGTCTAATAAAAGGTACTACCTTCTCTATGACACAACTTTGTACAAAGACGTAAGTTTTCATCACTGAGTTGTTTAAAGATCTCAATCAGCCTTCAGTCATGAATGCTCAAAATTCTGATCAATCTTTAGCTATTGAAGATGAACATACTCAGTTCACATATTCAATCGTAGCAAATGAAAAATAAATTTCAGATGTTTTTTTACTTTATTTAATATTATTTTTAAAAAATTTAATAAACTAATTGCAACTGTGCTAAAATTCCTACATCATTATTTAATTAGCAGCAAAGCAATTCCTGAACATGGCTGAAAGACTGACTTACTGGTCCAGAGACTGGTTCAGGAAGTCACAATGAATTAGAAGTGTGAATAGGGAGGCTGGAGACTACTTTTCCCTGTGTGAACATGTAACTCCTACATGAACAGTGTTATCAAACA
This sequence comes from Calypte anna, assembly GCF_003957555.1. NCBI lineage: Eukaryota > Metazoa > Chordata > Aves > Apodiformes > Trochilidae > Calypte > Calypte anna. Next base: position 6,704,411 of record NC_044256.1, read on the forward strand.
CATTGAGAAGAAATCTGGCCCCATTAAATGAAATATTGTTGAACAATATTAACTGGTTTCCCATGCTAGATGGATGGAATGGAAGTTTTCAACACTGATTCATTGAAGAATGTAAGATCACACCTGCTATTAAATTAATGGATGGCACAGAAAAGGGCTGAAAGTCTGCCTGTGGAAACAAAGGGCTACAAAGATCAATGCCATATCCCATGGATCCTCTCCTTCAGAGTCTGGACAAACTACAGGTCTGGGAATGAGGCTACGTGGCCCTCATCCAGGTTTCTGCCATGGATGCATGCACTATTAACCACACACACAAATCTCTTTAGGGAACATTACTGCCACCTAACACAGGCATCCAAATTTGAAGCCTTCACTCTTCATTCAGAGCCTTCAGAGGGCTCAAAAACCAAACTCTATCACTATACATTAGATATTAAAGAAGAGCAGACTTCTGCTGCAGATGCTTAAGTATAAATGCTTACATTTCCACTAGAAGCAAAATACAGCAAAAATATTTTTGCAAGTCTACAGGAAGAAAAAACATTGAGGAAGTATAAAATAAAAAAACATAGACTATCTCTCATTCAAGTAACAGCACAAGAACACAGCACATGGCACTGCAGATCCTTCTCAGAATGTGCCAGTATTGGCAGACATGTCAAGGCTACCATGAGTCACTCCTCCTGATGAATAAAACTCAAAATGAAGGAAGAACTCCCTGAAAAATTATTACCAGCAAGGGTATCTCACCACCAGATATTTTTAAAATAAGATCATAAGGATGAGAAGTCTGAAGGACTGAATGCCAGAAGACAGACATATGCATTCTGTCTCCCTGGAGCATCTGCCACACATCTCATCACCATCCATGGCACATTTAAGAGACAAAACGTGACCATTTAGAAGCACTGCAGGTACATGGCATGGCAGAAGAAGCCAAGAAGGTACAGTGTGTGTAGTACAACTGGGTCAGTGGAGCATGGAAGAGGATGGTATTTCTAAAATAGTCTTCTAAAGAACAGCAAAGAAAGCCTGTCCTATGCAGGGTTGTTACAGCTCTAGTGACTAAATTTCTAACCTGTATGCATGCAACAGTAATGAAATATCACAGTCCCATGTCACATGAACAGTACTGACTTTTACAGTTACTATTAAAAATAAGAGGATAGGAAAAAAGCCTGTATTTTAAATACATTTTTCCCCATTAAATAATTTTGGTTTCCCTTGTCACAAGGGAGAAAAAGAGCAAAAAAGAACCAAAGAACCTCATTCTGGTCAAGCTCCCTTGTGGGATTTCACCTTTATGACACCTTGTCTTACCTTCCCTCTAGCTAAGACAAGAAAAGTGATACCACCTTTGTTGTAACAGCTTTTTCCCTGTTCAAATGGGCATCTTTAACTTCATTATTTAGTTTTAATAGGTTATCCAGTCTGATAAAATAATGAATCATACAATAAGAACCTAACCAAGTTTATAGCCCTATTATGATAATCAAGGGCTGATTAATATACAATAAATCTATTCTACAATAAATCTGATTCCTGGATACAATGATTTAAGCATTAGAAGAGAGAACTTAAGCCTGGGATTCAAAATCTGGGGATCTTCAAGCAATTTATTCTTCATTATTCAGATTTTACTATAACCTGGTTCACAAGTCAATGAGAGGATTATCAAAGGTTGGCAATTAACCAGACTGAAACAAAGAACAAAAAACCCACATTCAACACCAAAGAGATACTAGGGCTAAACAATCTTTATCTGTTTAACACCAGTATCAGCTTGACAAATCTCTGTAAACAACAGTTAAATCATAATAATGACAGTAGCACTTTGATTCAAACCAATGAATTATGCTTATCAAACAAGATCAGAGCACACTATGGTAACTATAGAAGCAATAAAAAAAGATCAGATGTTCAACATTAAACTGCTTATTTGTAACTCACATAAGAGACCAGGTATTACTACATAACCAATTTCACAATGTTGAATCAAAAGACTATGTGTAGATGATAGACAGAATCAGGAAAATTAAGAGCAAGCCACAAATCCAAGAGAAATCCAGAAATCCAGAAAAAGCTTTACTGTTGAATAAAATATGCATCATTGGTGAAAGGTTAATTTTTTTCCAATAGGTTGCTTAAGCATCCAGTAATTTGTGATCAAGAGACTATTCATGTCCAAGTTGTTCTTGGATAAAAAATTGAAAAAATAAAAAAAACCAACAACCAAACAAAAAATACCCCAACTGGCAAAGTAGCCAAGTGGAAGAAGTAGTTCCTATTGTTTCTACCCAAGCATTACTGCTTTCAGTTTAGTGACAGTGAAGTATTTATTTTCAAGATTAGCTTTCTTGGGTAGGGATTGATTTAATTTTTTATTAAATTGTGTGCACCTAATGAGAAAACATTTTCAAAGCAAGGACACTGTACCCATTCTTCATCTGTCTGTACAGGTGCTGTCCTGTACCACATTCAGTTGCTACATAGAACAGGAATGCCTGTACAAGGATATGGAAATAAAGAACAGTGAGACTTTTTTTTTGGTTCCCTCCATTTTCTTCTCTCATCACCGTTTGACAGAAAATAACTTAGGTTTTTTTTCCCTGAATTTGAAATAAAGTGTGTCTACAGTTACTTGTTTTGTGTTGTTCCCTTTTATCATCTCATTAAGCTGAAATACCCTGAAAACCAAAAATTATCACTAAAAAGAAACTGCTGCCTAGAGAAGCAGTGCTATGTGAACTACTATTTGACAATCACAACCTGATGTTTTGGGTGTATCAGCTTGTCTTTCTGTCCTGTTACAGGCTACTGGAAGGGTCCTTGTCACAACCTAAATTCTTTCTCAAGCGTCTCTCCAATAGAGAACAGAAAATTATCACTCCTCTGCTGCTCTCAGCTATTTAAAAAAAAAAAAAAAGCCCCACCAAACTACTTGCTCAGCATTAACAGACACTTAACACAGCAGTATTTAGCTCTTGACAGCTCCTGAGCTTTAGCAAACAGCACCTTCCCCCTTGACTCTGCACAGGGCTGTTACTGACTCCTGAAGAGGAAAGGAAGAATTTAAGGAAAGAAACAGCAGACTGGAGGTTCTTTATATCAAAGGAGGCAAAACTTTTTCAACACACCACTGAAATACACATCAAAACACAAAAGGCAGGATCTTTCTCATACCAGTCTTTACTGTTGGGTTTACTCAAGGCTGAAATTATCTACTAAACTCTCCAGTTTTCTGCACGAGTTCAGAAACTGCGCAGCGAGTGGGAAAATCCTTAGTCTTTATTGCTTTCCTTATATTTCTCAGTTCTTAATCCCTTCTCCTCTAGCAGAAGCAGGCTACATGCTGACTAAAGGCAACTCCAGAGTATGTTTGAGCTCAATATTCCATAGCACTGGCTGCATTCCTTGTACTGGGCTGGTTTCCCACACTGCCCGATACAATCCAGTCAAATCCAGCAGAACTCACCACCATGTATAGACTATGAAAAGAGGGTGGCTTTTGCCAATAGAATTTACTAGAAGTGCTACCTAGATAAAAACCTCAGAAAAACAGCTTTGGCTGTTATTACAGAAGACCTAATTAAATAGTTTATTTTTATTGTTTTCTCTTCTTGCAAAGAGCTCAGGTCCTCTCAGAGCTTTGCTGATAGAAAGAATGTTTATTGATAATACCACACAACTCCTGTAGTTTACTTATATATATGTAATGCAGGCACTCAACTAAGAGCATTAGGGGATCTGAAAATATGGACAGACGTATCAGGTCTTCCCTGCTCAGATTTTTGGGAGAAGCACAGGATGTATTCAGGATGCTGGAGTCAAAGGGACAGCAACATATCCAAGTTTTTCTCCTCCTGCAGAAGCTCAGCTTAACCTCAGAAACAGTATCTGATCTTCCTACAAGTAGCCACTACAAACTGTCCTAGTCCAAAAAAAAAAAAAAAACAAAAATCAATATTTATCCCTCTGCTGATGTGGGATTATGTGCAGAGGCACTGACACATGGTTAAGCTTGATCCCAACTGTAACAAATAAGAAAAGCTTCCTTTGACTTCTACCACACAGGATTAAACTCTCAAACAAACAGGCTCCTTGAATATCCAAATGAGACATCTTGAATTACTACAGAAAAACACACCTCATCTCTTTATAGTTTTCCACTAATATGCTTCTTGCATCATTCAAGAGGTTGTTTTTTTTGTATGAAACATATCCAGACTTACTTTGCTCAAATAGATAACACTTCCATGAAAAGTAATTGGACATACATTCTTTTTGGTGATATCAGCCTGTCAACACCTGTTTAGACTGACTTAATTTAAAATAAATGCTTCTTTTGGCAAATAAGTATTTGCCAGCAGCTATAGTTCTTACATGTAATTGCAGCCAAATTGTGGACTTCAAGCCTGAAAAACAATTAAACCAAAATATGTACACATATATACACACATGCAGAATAGTCAGGGACAGCATACCTTATTTTTTGGGTTTTTTTTTTATTCCTCCTCCCTCCGTTGTCATGTATGTTACTTTCTGACATGTATCTGCAGCAATGCACAGCTGTGATCACCTCTGCTCCTAGGCATACACTCTGGACAAGAGTTGTGAGAAAATGAATGTTCCCAGTGGTGAGAAGGAAAAGAGAACTCCAGGGCTCTGTGCTGATCCATGTCTTCATCACCCCCAGGCTGTTCTAGAAATAAGCCAAAAGCTGTTTTTCTTGCTCGCTACATTATTTTCTGAAATCCACAATAAAAATGAGACTCATTTTCACCAACTTTAAATACAGAGGAATTACTGTCATCAAACACTAAACATTTCACGACAAATATTTATTCTGCTCCTGTCTTCTCAGGGGTGCCAATACTTCTACCTACCACTAGCACTGCCTGCTGGATAACCTACTAACTTAATGAAAAGCACAAAACAACCTTGAGTTCTGCCACGAGGAATGGCATTTAGTTTATGCTCAATTTCAGAGGTGGCTGCAGTTTAGAGACACGAGAGTTTGTATCATTCTTGGTTTATTTTAAATTTCCTCTTTTGTAAATGTGTACAAGAGTTAAAAAGTATAAGAAACAATACAGATTACTCCAGGTCTCCAGTCAGTCATTTCTGTTCAGTGACCTGCCTTCAAACCCTTAGTATATCCTTTACTGTGGCTTGAAATACAGTTCCCACCAGTTTTTTAAGCTACTGGTACCTTCCACAAGATAATATACAGAAAGCATTGCCTACCAATAGGAAAAAATTTAGGAAGAAAATTACTCATATGCAGGTAACTGGATGGGGACCATCATGTCATAGCTACCTATACATTCACAGTACTATTTCCATACGCCTCTTAAGTCAAAATAGTAGTTAGGCCAACACTGCAGCTGAGGAAAGAAAGAAAGTATTTTATCAACTGAGAGAGAAGTTCATACAGTCATAAATTGAGTTTGTTCAGTATGCACCAATGTCCAAGACATTTCATGCTCACCGAGGCACAAAAGCTTTGAGAATGTCTGATCAGAACTACAAGTCTCTGCCAGGATCAAGGGCTTCCATGAAGCAGAAGAAAGAAAAGCAGAAAGGTGTTCTGCTGGCTTGGATTGCTTCAGGCACATGCTGTTCCCTAACAAGACAACAGCTGCCTATTCACCTGCAGGGGAGAGTCCTGCATCATCTCTGAGGATGGTGAAGCTGAAAATACTATGAGAGAACCTATTAATAGCAAATAAGAAACCAAAGAGACACTGGTGTTAAAGAGAAATATTTTAAAAGGTACATGGCTTGTAACTATTTTCACATGAAGGATCATGACTCCTGCATTTTGTAGAACCATAAGATCACAGCCAGTGTTGGTCTGAACCAACTGAGGATTCTGACAGATGCTACATGTGCTACATTTGAGGATCCAAACCAGAAGTTTTTCTCCAGACCTCCACATCTGTGGTAAATCAACAGACCTGCTCTGCTTCATGTGCACAGGACTCCATGAAATAAAGACTCAGTCTCCTTCCCTTCAATAAAGGGAGACTTCTGTTACCAAGAATTTCTTTTTTTTTTTTTAAGCATAAAAATCATTGTGTTTTATCCCAAGGACTTTACAGTGTCAATCTTTACTGAACTCTGTGCTAGCTTCTTAAGCATGTTTTGCAAAAGACGTATCAACAGCTGTCCAGAGCAACTGCATTTGAAGAAAAGAAGATTGAAGAAAGATCTTTATCCCAAGGAAGCTACTAAAATGGTATTTTCCTTATTTCATGGGGAAAGCTTCCAATACAATGTGCAAGGAAAGGCTAAAGTGCTATCTGGAATTTAAACCCATCTGGATTATCCAGGATAGGCCTTTATTTATTTGTTTATTCAAGTATGGAAAACCAGCAAAAAATGAGCAGAATTTCCAGAATCAGCTATTGGAACAGTGAGGGAGAAAAGCATTTTCTCAATCAAAAACTAAATTCAGATTTTTTTTTCCAGTCTATACAATTCTAGCTCTAATATTTTCTAATAGAGTTGCTAATGAATGAATAGTTGCTTATTTAAAAGCATGATCAGAGAGTCCATCTTAGGGCAACTTCAACTGTAGCACTGAGTCTGCCTGGACAAACACCAGTGATATTTCCCCAGTCAGTTTTTCTCAAGCACTTAGGACTGTATTATACTATTTAAATGAGAGGCAGAAATATATTATACAAAATGTAAAGCCATATTAAGAAGTAGCTAAAAAACAGGGCTTTTTGCTCCATATCTTACACCTTTCAAAATGGAAATCTGAAACTTAGAAAGACTGACTCATAATAGCAGTTAATGAATATCTAAGTAGGCTGCAATTAAGCAGATATGGTGTTTTTTTAAACTTCCCTTCTGTACTAGTCTTCCTTTTTGTCTCATTTTGCTCAGCCCAACTCTTCTGACAACTCTTGACAGTGATAGCCAAAAATACCCCAGGTTTTCTCAGAGAAAACCCTACCCTTCCTGACTGGTAAATCCAGTGGTGCATGTCAATTTGACGACTCACATCTCTTATTTCACTTTAATCTCCTTTCCTTTCATGTTGAGGACCTGAAGTTTTACAGTTTCATTACAGTCTGCTCCTTTTCCTTCTCTCATATAGCTAAGACTAAGTAGGACAAGCCCACACTGGCTGTCAGTAGCAGCATTCATGCTGTTGTGATAGCAGACTTTAACAACTTAAAATTTCTCTAGAGCTTTAATAAAAAGCACAGAGACAGGAACAACTGTCCGGAATGCTACTCTTATTGCCACAGAGTATTAAAGTTTAAGGAGGAAGTATCCTGTTTCCTCTTTCCTATTGCTTCCTTCCCTACCACGCTGAAGTCTGTAGAAATTAGAGGAACAGCCACACTCGCATTTTAAGCTGTGCATTAAACACAATCAAAATAGACATTCAAATCTGAGATCCGAGTGTCGATATCATAGGGCTTGTTTTTAACTTTTCTGCTCAAACAAAACTAATAGACTTATATGTAGCCATGATTAAGGCTACTCTGTCTTTTATAGTATTTAAAATAACCATACCAGTTTGGGGTTTCATTAGTCATTTAAAGGTCAGACCAGTTTATCTTGTCATGTGTTTTGGTGGAGTCTGGAACTTTGACAGGTAAAAGATATTTCTATTATACATTTTCATTAAGCATGTGCAGCTGCCTCTAACTTTCATTAGGTTTGGATACTAAAACACAGTTACGTGAACTCCAGCATGCAGGCAGGCCTCCAAAGCACCTAGTGTTAAAAGAAAAAAACGAAACAAAAAACAACACAACAAAACCCCCCAAAACCCAAAAGATAGTTCCTAGACATTACAGTGCTTCTTTAAGGACTAATAGTGCCTGCTAAATCAACTACTATGCACAGTTCTCTTAGAGATAATGGCATCTAAAAATTTATCCTCGTGCTCATTGATATTCTTTGACATTTGTGGACTGACACCTACAAATACCCAAATCAGTGGTAACAAGAACCCTGTTCTCATTCATCCAAAGAAAACTGAGAGGAGAAAACTGAGTACATGGTATGTTAGCAGATGGTAAGTGTTTTCCAAAAGCAAAACAAAGCTAGTTTCTCTAGGCATTTTGACATTTAGAAATACAGAGCAATTTCTACTTTAAGCCCTTAACTGAGTGATCTATATAATACAGCCACCTACAGCAACCAGATCATCAGTGAACTGAAGAGATAAGAGCAACATCTCTTCCCAGGAAAATGTTTTGGGGTTTTTGGTTTTGCAAAAGGTTATTTATAATATAATTAATTCTTACAATCTAATTATTTCCAGGTTTGTTTTTTTTTTGTTATGTTGCAATGAAAAACAAACACAAACTCTGAAGATGTCAGGTAACTGTCAAGCTATATTTAGCTACCACTTTTCACTTATGAGGAAACATCATTTGAATAAACAGATGGTGTTGCTATGGGGTTGCCATCATTAGTAGATGCTGTAGAAGCACACGCGTGACTCTAAAAATGGCAGACATAAAGGACAAGAAAACTATATGCAATCTTGGTCATTTTGACAAGAAAATACATGGTTATATTAAATCTTAGTTTGTTTCATTACCCACTCAGTAGCAAAGCTTTAAAGTCAGGGTTGCTTGAGAACTGAGTCTTGCTAACTAGTCTCAGTTAATTTCAAGAGAATTTATACTCCAAGCTCCTTTGCTCCCTCCTGTGAAATGCCTGGGAAAGTAAATTTTCAGTTTTGGTTACTACATCAAATAATCTGTGCAGCTGTCAGTCTGTTGTAAATACATTGTCATACTATTTCAGGAACATGAAAGCCACTAGCCAGCAAACACATTTAGTCAATGTTCTTCCAGTGTTATTTAAACAGCTATTACGGAATTTAAAAATAAAAAGCTATAAAAAGAATTACACTAGAATATTCCAGTTCATCCAAAGAAATGCAAGTAGAACTGTAAAGATGTTTATGATGAATGTCATTACTTGTATTAGAAGTTGAACTTTACTAAAAATGGACATCACAATAGGCAAGAGACACTGTCTTATTTCCAAGAATTGCCTTAAAACTTCAGCAGCTAAAAATTTTCTGAAGCATGACAAATTTTTCATTTGCCTAAGAACCCAAACAACATTTTAAATTCCAAATTAGTACCAAGAGGGAATGAACAGGTAATCATGAACAGTATTTAATCATCTGGTTATACAAGTTAATCATAATTCAATGCTGAATATAAATGTGACATTTTACTTGTGAATTACTTTGAGATTTTTAAAGTGATTGGTTAGATTTCATTTTGACCTTGCTTGTATTTCACACAGGTACACTTAGGAAAATAACAACCATAACTAATCAATTCAGCAACACCAAAAAGAGCATTTTCACAAAACTAATTCCAATATGCAGAAAGGACTGCGATTATTACTTACTTCAGAATTTCTCTGTGTACTAACAGAAGGATGGACCTGCAGAAAAAGACTAAAGCTCCCTTGGAAACCTTACCGGTAACACACTGCTGCACTACAAAGTCTAGAAAGGTCAGATCAGTTGCTACAAAAGATTAAAACATGGCAAACAGGAAAATACTGTTATTGACATAATGGCCTCATTGTAGTTCAGTGTCAAAATCTTTGTGAACTTTATATATCAAATGCTATCATTTGTCTTAACCATCACCACGGCAACAAAAACATTGAGCAAAATGAGGGAACACAAGAAATACTCTAAAAAGTTAAACTGGGTAAAAAACAGACCATAAAAATATCAGTGGGAACATCTTTCCAGTATAGTGCAGCAAAATAAGAATGTGAAAAGTCATGTATTGAACAGGATAGAGAAGAGCAACAGGATAGAGAAGAGCAAGGAGACTGTGAAGAGTCTCGAGCACAAGTCCTATGAGGAAGGGATGAGGGAGCTGGAGGTGTTCAGTCTGCAGAAAAGGAGGCTCAGGGGAGACCTCATCACTCTCTACAACTCCCTGAAAGGAGGTTGGAGCCAGGGGGGAAGGGAGTTGGTCTCTTCTCTCAAGTAGCTCTCAGTAAGACACGAAAGCATGGACTTAAGCTCTGCCAGGGGAGATTTAGGTTAGACATTAGGAAAAAATTCTTTACAGAGAGGGTAATCAGACACTGGAATGGGCTGCCCAGGGAGGTGATGGATTCTCCATCCCTGGATGCTTTTAAAAGGAGACTGATGTGGCACTCAGTGCCATGGTCCGGTAACCAGAGTGGTAGTGGGTTAAGGGTTGGACTTATGATCTCAAAGGTCCTTTCCAACCTGGATGATTCGGTGATTCTGTAAATATGCTTTATTAACAACAAATGTATATCGTGAGGAAGCTTACCTACCTTCCTAGGGACACCATAGAAATCACTTTTAAACTTAAATTCTGATAATTTTTTGCTGCTATGATAAGCCTGGTTTTGATCTGGAGCAGAAGACTCTACACATTATGACTGGAAAAGTATTTCTGTGTTTACTGCTGGGGTGGAACTGCTATTTCCCTGTGTAAAATAAATCCCCAAGGCAAGTGGCTGTAAAAATTTGTTCCCCTATCATCTTTCATGTTGTATTGTAGAATTATGAGCAACTTCTTATCCTCCTTCCTTCAAAGCAAGACGTAACTGCATTTTATTTGCATTACACTTGGCAGGGATTGTAAAGTTTTTATAATTGAATGGTAACGAAAAGACTGCAAGCATAGATACTGCATGTAAGTAGAACCTCCTTGCCAGACACAGCCCTTGCTGCAATCTTCCTCAGCAGCCGCTGGGGGGTTCTCCTGGCCTCTGTATTTCTGTAATTTGGTTCAATTTACTCCTCCCTCCTTGTAAACTTCAATCACAACTATGATATTTTTAACCATTGTTCTGCAATTACCTCTGTTTTGATTATTATAATCCCAGTTATGATCGACCTGAGGCCAGGCAGTCCAACTTCCCCGTGCCTGCTGGATTAATCCCACATTCTTTTCTATTATTTTTCCGTCTGGACAAAACAGCTCTCTCAGTAACAACACTGGAGATGAGAGAGGAACTCCCTCACACCCCCCCCCGCTGCTGCTGGTTGCTACTGTAAGAGGATTAGGGAAAACACTAGAAACCACAGGGCAATGCACAATGGAAACAACAACCAATGCAGAGGGAGTCATAGAGGGTGGTGCCGGGCCCAGCTCTGTGGGCACCTCAGTTTAATTACTTGCTATGGCTGTTGCTCAAGTTCTTCCTTGTTGTTTTTGTACTCATTTTTGACCATCCATCTTATGGTGCTCAAATGTCCAGTTAGTTATCCCATACATTGGCAGGACAAATGGATTACTGGTATTAGTTCTTTTGATCATGCCACAAAAAGGATTTTGATAATCGTAAGTCTCTTATGCATGCCACCTTTCCATCAGGTTTCCATCTCCAGTTAAGAGCAGCCTTCTTGGCATAAAGTAGCTGCATGCTTCTGATAGATTTGCTGTACAAGCTTTTCCAATTTTTCAGACATGGATATTTCCTTCTCTGTGCTGTGTAGATTTCCCATTGCTTTCCTTACTTATCCACGTGCACTTTACACTGAGCAGGCTGCACTTTGCCAAAAAGCCACAGCAAGAATCTTCCTCCCCTATTTCCACTCAGTCCGCACAGAGAATTTTAACATTGACCCTTCACTGCCTCCCACTTCAAACATCCCAGGTGAACTCACATTGTCTGGAGACAACAGAAACCAAAGTGATGGCCTAGAGTCCTACCTGATTCTCCAAACTGTTAAGGAACTAGTATTCTCTGTGCAGGAGTCCTACACTACAGCATCTTTCTAAGCCACAGGTATTTCAGTGGAGACCGAGTAGTACAATCATTAACTTCAACAATATCATGAGCCTAGCAGGCAGATATCCTCCTAACATGCTCCAGATCATTACCACTAACCAGAGATTAACACCACAATATTTTAGCCAAAAAAATATTCAACATGCAAACAACTTCAGTGTGCCTGCAAAAACAAAGCCTCCCAGGAAATTCAAAATAATCTGAATGGCATGTTAGATCTGTAATAATGAATTGTAAATAGCAAGTTACTGTAATGGTTATAAACTATCTTAGAACATTCACCCAGGAGTCGGTTTGTAAACAGTTTTTATAAGTCTTTCAGCAATGGAGCAAGTAGCACCCTAGAAAAAGCAGCTTAACTTCAGAAGACAAGTTAATGAAAGCATACAAATTGAGATTCCTCCCCACTCCTCTCAGAGGCAACACTTCCTTCTCTCACAATTTTATCATGACTCTCACTATTTTTAGTGCTATTCTTAGTCTCTACTGCTAGAATCATGCCTGAGAGTCGTAGCATTAATTTTAAAAGAAAAGATTTCCACTCCTCTGCATCTTGAGAAAAGCTTGAAAGTGTGAAACCAGTGCATCCCACAGGCTAAAAACTTGAAAGAATACAAGAAATTCAGGGTGGGTTTTGTTAAGAAACTCCACCCATTATTCCTTGAGTGATAGGAGTTAGATAACGCACCAACTCCTCAGAGCTGACTGTCCCCTGGAATCCCTCCAGAGCAGATGTAAGGTACATCAGCAGCTGTATATGAAAAATTATGCAATGCCACTCTCACTGCTCTTCCCATGCAGTGGATAATCTTACTCTTGAGAATGCTAATTCAGCTTCTCTTAAAAATCATACCTTTTAAAGAGAATGCTTGACCTTTTGCATTGAGAATGAATATTATCTTGCACATAAACTATTTTTGTTTTACCACAAGATAATTTTCTTTTCTTTCTCTGAAAAGCTAACTCTTCTGCAACTAAGAGCATCTTGCATGAGAAGATAAAAATAAGAGTTATGTTACCTGCAAGAAAGGTGTAAACATGTGGGAAAAAAGTCTGCGGAGGCTTAAGGATTCCAAGTACACATCAATATGATTGTATGAATTCGTTTATTAACAATTTGCACTTACTTATATAGAGAAGCCTTGTTTACACCATCATATCATGCAGGTGGCTTTGTATTCCAATTACACATTGCATTCTCATGGAACCACTCTTCTCACATAATTATTTTTCTCTTTGCTGCCAATTAGTTATCTCTCTCCCATTAGCTCATTTTTAGAAACCTGCAACTAGGCCTCAATAACCATTAACCAATGTAGCCTAAGCTGAAGTAAGTCAGGATTGCTCACAACCTGTGTATTTCTTAACTGTTTCCCCAGCATAACCATATTGTTAAGAAGGAATACAACAGCAGGCTTTTCCTTAGGGGAAAGATGATGCTTTTACATTCACCTTAATACAAGTACATGCTTTTAATTACACAATCATTTGAAACTGGAAAGTGAGAGTTAAATCGGTGACCTGCTTTCCTCTTAATACATGATTTAGCAGCTTTTTTTAAGAAGCTACCACTAGATGGTGCAACAGCTTAAATAATTCACAAAACTACAGCACTTAACCATGCCTCATCTGTCCCCGAGCTCAGCAACAGCAGGAGACACACAACTGGGAAGCAAATTTACCTTCTCTAAGTTGAACATGTCAACATAGCAGTCAAAGCTAGCTTTCCAGGTAATATAATAATTCACTCATTTATTTGGCATTTCTTTTAAAACTGAGGTAGCAGCCGTTGCTCTACAGAGGGAAAATTGAATGGTAATAAAGTGGCTCTGATTCCCTATGACTCCCTATGACTGTACAGGGGTACAGGAGGAGGGGAGTGAGTGACGACTGCAGATCAGGACACCCAGAATGCTACTCTTGGACATAAGAAATGCAAATTCACCTTCCTCTTCTGGTGGACAGATTAACTCCACAAACCAAAACGCAAGTCTGTCAACCTCACTGCATCTTGGTTCTCATCTCAAAGTAAAAATTACAGAGCTGTTTGTTAGTACTTGCAACCTCAGATAGATGCTGAAAGGACAAATACATTTTAAAATTATGCCATATTACAGGACTGTGAAGTATTTCAGTATATGTATGAGGCATGTAATAACTTTGCCATTCACTTTCCCTTGGCCTACAGTAAATACAGAAAGTTCTGAGCCTACTTCGTTCACAACTAACAGAACTGGAAGCCTGAACTGTATGTTTTTGCAGAATATATTTTTTACTGATCATCAGTCAACAGATTGTAACCAAAGCTATGAGTAATATGCATCCAAGCCTATAAGGAAAGGAAAGTGTTGGGCAGATAGCACAAAAGGTAAGTCATATAGACAAGCTAAATTTTCTATCAGCTAGCACACGTCAAACAGACTAATTAACCAGGTATGTGAGATAAAACACCGAAAGCACACACCTGCATTTCAGTCAAGAAACCTCCACCCAGACATAGTTACCCCTCCACGTGAACATTAGGATGAGAGGGAAAAAAAATGCTGAGTAACACACAGACCTATGACATAGAACAGGAACTGCTACAGGAACTAGGAGAAAATTCCCTTCAGCACATACAACTGGAAGGGAGAATACTAGGTAAGAAAACCTAGGTTTGGTAAGGTTTGAAAAAGAGAGCAGACTGTGCCTAATACATTAGCAACAAAGACCTGAAAACCAAGATAGCTGAAAAGACTCTTCCCACTCTGGATATAGACAGGCAATTTGAAAGATTGTTTTGTTTATCTAGTGTTGTGATTAAGTCCATAGAAGCTAGTCAGAGATGATAGCACTGCACATTTTTTTTAGCATATCTCTAAACATTTGCAGACCTGGGGTGCCCAATAATACAAAAAGCCAATCCAAATGCAAAAGATTTCTTTAAGGCTTAGGTACTCGCACAGCACCTCATACTGTAAAAAAGATTATATTGTGAAAATATTTAACTTCAGAAAAGCCTTGAGACCTGGAAGATGAGTTCCACAAAAGTAGTATAAAAATGAAGCATTCAAAATTAAATTATATTGCTTTTCACTGTGCCAAAGTCTGCCACTAAAAAAAAAGCTGAATCTTACTTTTCAAAACTTCAAGGTTGTTCACTTGGAACAACCTTATCTTCTGAGGTGGAAACAGTCTCTTATTTTTTTGTGTACCTTAACTCTTAAGAGGAAGCAATAGCACTATAAGGATACCAAAATATATGTACAGATTGTATCCAAATTCTATCTAGTCTCAAAATACTAGATTCCAGATGAACATTCTGTGAAATCTGTAGGATACCCAATTGAAGGATGGAATGATCAAAAATTAGTCAGTCATCAGTTAGGATAGAGCAAGGTCAGACAGCATAGCTACAAAATCTCAAAAACATTTTCTCTTTGCTGAAAAACATAAAACTTTTAGACTATTTAGAGCACTAGAAGTTCAGACTTTAGCCCAATTTTATGTGTACACTTGGGTATTATTGGTCATAAATACGGACTTGTAACTGCTATCTTAATAGACATCAGAAAAGGCAACTTAAAAGCTTCCCTTATATCTCCCACAAGCACTTTCTCCTTTTTAATCCAAACTATTTCTATATTCTCATAACAAGTACCACTAAGTATAAGAAAAGATTAAAAGAACTGAAGGAAGGTATAATGTGTGTGAAAAATGTAATTTCAGTTATTCTAATAACTTTGAAAGGTGGATTTTTCTAAGACCTGAACTGATGAACTCATATGAAAGAAAGCATTTCCAGTGTATTCCTTTCTGGAGTTCAGTTAAATATTTGTGAAAGGAAGCATGTGGAATGCAGAGTAAAAACAATCCATCACCCCTTCTTTCCCCCCAAAATGAGGTTTATGTAATTCTGACTTCTAGGTCACTGAAATAATCTGATAAAGAAAAGTGAACAGATGAAGAAGACAGTCTGCAGCTGCTGTTATCTTCATCAAGTTGAAATCTTGATTCCTTTCTGCTATGACTGCCATCATTACAGTCATCATATGCACTGCTGGCATGGACAAGAGAACAAAGACCAGGCAGGTTTAGCCTTTCTTCAGCTTACAGGAGAGTGGGCTTATTTCATCCAGATAAGTGCTATACTAAAAGCCATGGCATTCTTTAGAAAGACATTTCGTTATTCTTGCATGACTAAGCAGGTGCTTGCCCAAGAACACTGTATTCACATATTTTGAAAACAGAACTTGTTCTGTAGTAATTTATGATTCTGCAAGTTGAAAAAACTAATTAACTTTGTCTACTCATTTCATAGAAGGAACTGAAAATCTGCAAGAGAAAATACACCTGTATTATATAGACATATACAGGCAACAATAGTTTTTCACTTTAAAAAATAGGCAGATTACTTTGCACTTTGATTTGAAAACAGTGCTGCACAAAGCAAACAAATCCACCCAGAACCTGTAGTGTTTGACAAGAGTTTAGACGCAAAGTTCTTCCTTTCTAACAAGCAGTACTGGTCTTGGTGACAGTTTTAGTCAGGGATTATTTTTCCCCTTGAATAAAATAACTTCCTTTTCCTTTTTTTTCCTATAGGACTAATTAATAAACTCTATTATTACTCCACATTAAAAGTAAGCTAGAGTCCTGTGTCACAGTAGGGTAGAGATTTGGACAGACAGGACTGTGGGCATACAGAAAACAAAGTCATAGCTTGCTGAGGGAGAATATTCTATGATACACACTGAGAACACGAAAGTTAACAGGCCCTGTGCTACACATAAATTCAGTGTTAGTGGGAGTGTCTTGCTCAAATCCTCATTGAGAGACAGAACAAGGTTTGTTGACAAAGAATTAAAATTGTCTCTCATCATACTTTTTTAATTGATGTTACTTGTGAGCATATTGGAGACCACTTACAGATGACAAAGGAACACAGGGGATAACTTGATAAAATTCATAGTAACCAAGGAGACACATGTAGCTTTTTCACCACAAGAGTGTAATGCTGTCAACTATCACACCTGACACTGCTTAGAAGAGGTAAGATGTTTTATGTTAAGTATATTTATATGTACACATATAAATTATTTAATTGAAGTTCAGAATTAGCAACTGGCAGAATGTCTCACACATTATTTTTAATCATCTGCTGGAAACAATAGATGATTTTCAACTACAGTTGAACTCTTCACCTACAATTGAAGAACAGGGCAAGTCAAGGAAACAAAGCCAGTTACCCGAGTTGTAAATTAACTTCAGTTTAGTTAGAAATATGAGTCAACTGTGAAACAGTATTAGAGACAGATCCTGAAATACATACTGGATTTTCCAGATACCCTAACTCTGATGGCAGACAGAAGCTCTTGATGACATACCTAGTAAACTGGATATGCTACAAGTACTTTGAATGGGTCTTTGTCTAGTTTAGTCCCACTATTTAGCCCTTTAATTTGATGTTGAGGGCTGCAGAGGTACCCACCAGCACTGGAACTCTTCCAGTGTTTCATGGATCCTGAAGCTGAAAGAAAAAGAAAACAGTGCTAAGATGACTCAGAAATACACTGAAATAGCTTGGTAACAAATACAACATGCATTGAGTGTCCTTCATTGGGGAATCTGAAAACAAAAATTATTATTTAAGATTTGTGTCCCCCCCTCAGCTTTATTCACATGGTACTACTGATGCAAAATAAACAGTTGCGAAGTGGGACTCTCTGCAAATATTTGTATCTATATGTGTAACTTTTTGACCACATCTACAATTTTAAACACATGCAAAAAATTAGCAGCAATTAGAAAAATGGCAGCATACAGATAATCCCAAATTAATCACTAATGAAAGCTCCAAACACAACTGGAAGCGACATGTAACTTTTCTTTTCCTCCACTACTTTGCACAGTCACAATGTTTTTTATCCTTTGTTCAGCTGCATCCCTCTTGTATATAAAGTATATATGAAGGCATTTATGTAACAAGCTATTTCAGGGCTTTTCTCTGATTTATTACTTCAGTCATGACTAAAGATTCCTATTTCATAAAGAAGTGGCTTTGCTTGATTAAACAAGTTAGCACTGCTCCTAAAGCAAAATGTTTAGAGAATAGAAGGCTTTTCTCTAGCCTAGCTTGCACATAAAACTGTTGTCAAATCATGTGGTAAAATTTTAGTGATGAAGCTTTCCTCAAAAGAGCAGAGGCAGGAGGACACAGACAGCATGTCAGAAAAAATACCAGACAGAATGTTGCTTCTTACTTTACAAATCTTCAGAGAGATTACTCTAATGCACTACAATGCAATCACTACTATGCATGTGTTTCAGTAACGAAAAAAAAAAAAACCAACAAAACAAAAGCAGGACATGTTTCCATTCAACAACATACACATAGTTGTACAATGCAAGCAAGCACTGATGAAGTCTGTATCATCCACAGAATGTATGAAACTGTATGAAGAGGAAGCTGGACAAGCCTACAGAACTGGAAGAGTACTGCAAACTCTCTGTGAGTCAAGGAACATTCATTCCTTTCTCAAAAACTCCATTGTTTGTTGCATATTGCCCATAGTCTTTTGGTGTTTTTTTTCTGCAGTAACTGGTGCAAGTTTTCCAGATTACTGATAGCCTAGAGATTGAGCACTGCCTCCTCTATGAAAGGACAAAGGGTTCTCAAGTGTCCATAACATGCTCAGCTGTGAAACTCCACACAAGCTCAGCCATCTTCTGTGGCTTCTTCCCTCACACACCCTCCACATTTACAACTCTGTAAGGAATACAGAGACAGCAACAACAGAGGAGGAAGTGTCTCGAAGTGTATCACTTTCACCTGTTGTTCTCTACCAATTTAAGCTGAGAACACATAAAATCGTGTAATTCCTTAAGGACTAGATACACACATCATCATCTACCTATAATTTTTTCACTAAGGCATATAGAACCATTTCCAAACCCTTTGTGTGGTTTTGGTGCATTTTTACCTCAAACTTTGGAAAGAATGCAACATTACATAAGGTCACTTTCTGTACTTCAAAAAGCAAGAGTTGGCTTGCACTGACTGATAAAAACCCTTGTCATCTCAGTTCCTGTTCAGAGTCAGATGTATTTTCAATATGCACTAGGCAGAAGACACTGAAGGAATGGCAAAACTACATACAAAGACTGTAGTTCATATTCTCCTCTATGTGAAAGACAGTTTTTCCTCTTTGGCAAAGATACTTCAGTCTGTGATGTATATTTTTAATTCAAATGAACACAACCACATACATAACATTTACTGATCCAGTAATCTGCTAAGTGCTAAATATTCATGCTAGTAAGAAAAAATATGCCTGTTGAGCCTTAGCAGTAAAGCCATGAGGGTATCTCTAGTCAGACTTAGGGTTTCAATTACACAAAGACCCTTGTAAGAAAAATTATAAAGATATACTTTTAAAAATCCTAGCAACAAACCACCAAACTATAGACTCCTGATACCCTTCATTTCCTCTTTTCCATTAGCTTTAGCAATAATGGCTGATACCGTGTCAGCAGCAGATGGACAATGCCATCAGCATTTTTAGCAATTCTGTCCTGCAGAGGCATGGCAGAGGGCATCATTCCACAGCACTGGTCAGTATTTGTACACCAGTGATAGGATCTCACCATTTGAAAGGCAGAACACTGTAGCCCTTCTTGCAGTATTATTTTCAAATAGTCTCTAGAAGATCATGAACCATAACCTTCCTGAAATAAAGGAACATTTGTACTTCTAAAGAACACATTGTGTCCGTATGTAATCTATTGTTTGCTAAAATATGTGCTTACAAAGTGTGGTCATTTTTTTCTTGTTGTATTTTCCCAAGTCTAACTGGGGGTGGGAGCAGATTAAACTTACCATCTTGGTAGAACCCAGCCTTATTGCCCAATTGCTCTATAATCTGTCAGGCACCCTTTTTTCAAACATTCTCACCTCTTATGTGCTTAGATATGGAAAACTTTTTTACAGTATCTTGGCAATCTTGATGAAGGAAGGGGGGAGCATGGTTTTAGTGGCAATTCCAGAAGCTCTTCTCTGAAGCAGTCACAACTAAGATGAAATTTTGCATGTTAAGAAATTAGTCTTACAAGCTAGCTCAGTTAGCCCATGTTACTTTTTAACTGAAAATATTCTATAGTGCTACCTCACTCTTCTGCAAGCTGCCTAATAACTAGAGATGCAAATACCTGTTAGAATATATATTCTTATTCCATTACCTAAAGACATTGGCTCTATAACTTTCAGTTGCTGTGACACAGTCCTGAGGTAAAGTGATAAATTGCTGCTCATGACAACAGCACAATTGTTTTAAATAGGTGGGTGAAATGACCTGGAAATATTGTTCATTGCTGGCATTAGATGGTATTAGAGACACCTAAAATACAGCACACATGGCTAATCACTGAAATTTTCTCTCATTCAACTATTTGGTCTATTCCAACAAGCAGAGTGAAGACACTACACTTTTTAGCTAATGACTGAGCACACTCGAACTAAGAGGTTCAGGTGTAAACTACTAAAATTATCCCTTTTCAAGTAAAATGCAAACCACCTGCTCCATTCTTCCTCTCCACCTGCCTTGAATTAAAAAGAGTTCTTAAGTTCATGTACCTCAGTTCAGATTTATTTTCACTGTTTGTGAGGGGTTGATGTTGACTGGATGCCAGGTGCCCACCACAGCCATCCTATTACTCCCCTCTTCATCCGGACAGGGGAGAGTAAATATAATAAAAGGCTGATGGGGCAAAATAAGGATAGGGAGATCACTCATTAATTACCACCACAGGCAAACCAGACTTGACTTTGAGGAAAAAAGTCAGGCTAATAAGAAATAAAATCTTAAAAACACCTTTTCCCACCCCCTCCTTCTTCTGAGCTTAACTGTATCTGTGATTTTCTCTACTTCCTCAGTGCCAGTGGTGCAGGGGCATGGGGGTCACAGTCAATTCATCACATATTATCTCTACTGCTCCTTTCCCCTCATGGGAAGGACTCCTCTAAATCCTCCCATGCTCCAATGTGGGGGTCTCATCCTTGGGAGACAGTCCTCAAACTGTCCACAAACTTCTCCAACCTGAACCCTTCTCAGAAGTGCTGTCACCTGAGCTGGATAAACTCCCTGCCCAAAGTATTCTTATCCAGCCATGGGGTAATCAAAGGCAATCATATGAACTGTTGCTCTAACACATTCAGGTGTGTTTCTGGGCTGCTATACTCACATGAAAAAAAAATTACCACAGAGAAGCTTTGGACAGAATCTGTATATTAGGCTTCACTCTGTGTATACATAGTATGATGTCAGACTCTGCATTCCTGACTAAAGAAGACTGCACAGAACATTGATAAATTAATGCAGTTCTACCACAGAAGAAAAACACCTCTGTTCAGAATACAACTTAAAAAAACTACCAGAAAGGTAAGAAACAAAAGTTGCTACCTGCACAAAAATCTTAAAAGCATAAAACTCTCAGTAGCTCTTCTCAGAAAGTCCTTAATCTTTAAGAAATCTTCCATAGGTTACTTATCATGGGTTATCCATTATGAGACAC
Organism: Calypte anna; assembly: GCF_003957555.1. Lineage (NCBI taxonomy): Eukaryota > Metazoa > Chordata > Aves > Apodiformes > Trochilidae > Calypte > Calypte anna. The sequence goes on from NC_044256.1 coordinate 6,725,753, forward strand.
GTACAAAAACAATTTTTTTTTTGTTCTTTATTCCTAGTTCCATGAACTCTTCTATCATCTAACTAGGAGTTTTGTTTGCTGTTTTGTTTTTACTTGCCATGCTGTATGAAACAATCCTTTTCCAGAAACAATGAAGCATGAGCTAATGTATTTATTAGCCCCAGTATCACTGTGTTTCCTTTGTGTTACATCCTTCAAGTAAAATCAGGTTCTTTTCTCAGGACAGTCACATTTCCAGTGTTGGACACCACAGGCAGAAACAATGTCAGTTTTGAGTGGTTTAAAGGAATTTTTTTTTAAAACACCTTTGCCAATGTTGATCCCGTCATTTGCCTGTCTCTTCATCAACTTGCATAAGGTGAGTAATGCTTTACCCTCCTATTTTGCAGTACTCTACAATAGATGATTTAGGAAACTCATTATGGCTTTTAGCAGAGCTCAGCTTTTGTGTAAAACATCAGGTAATGATAACTAACATCCTGCTGACTACATGTCAGTTCTGACACACTGCTTAAGTTTTCTTCAAAGTCATACTGCTGCTCCATACAGTCCAGCTATTTTCCCTGGATAAAAGCAGAAACACTTCTCCACTCCAGTAAGATTTCCACAGAGACAGAACATCAGATCAATAAGCCTGCAACTGGGAGGTGATTAGCATCAAGCAGTGTTCAGTTACAGAACAGTGACTGCTAAACATGCTAAAAATATATATAATTATGTGGATGCAGTGTTAGCAGCTTGCAAAGATACAAGCCAACCCTTATGGACTACAGGACTGAGCCACATATTACAGTTGCAATTAAACTGAAACAAAACCAAAGATAAAGTTTGTAATCACATAGTTTTCAATTTCAAACAGTAAAGCCTGCATAAAACCATATTAATCACATCAAAATTTTACAGATAAAGTGTAACATAATACATACATATTTGCATATGGCTTGTTATATTTATTCTGAAATCTCAGGACTTCCTTGTTCAATCCTATGGGAAAGTAAGATCTACCGAAGACTGCCACAAAAAGAACACTGAACTTCTGATCTCTGAAGATACACATTGGGAAGGTTTGAATAACATTTCCAAATGTTTATGGTTGTAAAACTGTTGAAAAATCTTAAACATATAACTTATATGTGATTATCTGATCTTTACATAACTATCACAATACCAGCACAATCAGTAAAAAGAAGGTCTGAAGGGCCAGTAAGATATAAATCTAATTTCTTGTCAGCACAGTTCAAGGGAATTATTCATTTCTTTAATCAACATATCTCAAGAAAAGATTTTTTGGAAAATATGCATTTCTACTTGACATAAATAAGCAAAATTCCCTATGTGAACATACATGAAAAAAGCAGAATGTACCTCTTCAAAACAGAATACTGTATTTTAGCACAAGGTGTGTATATAACAGCAAATTATGTATAGAATATATTTAGCAACAATTTTACTTGAGTACAAGTGAGAGAATCACTGACTTCATTTGATACTTTATTACATAGCTATTAATTTTAAGAAAATCAGAGCCAGAACAAAGTATTCTTAGATGTGAACCTGCAAAATAATTTTACAGGCCTCTGGCCAGTAGATATTTCTCACATAACCAATCCATAATAACATTGTAAATAAACAGCAAGCTGATTCTCAATGGTTTTAGGTTACTTTTTATCTGTAAACCTGGATATTCACACACATCTTTGACATGGTAGCTATGACATATATCATCTTATAATGGTAAAATACACTAGGGGACACAAGAAGACTAGAGCCATCAGCCTCTTTATGCAAATGTGTGGCTAGCTGAGGGTGACAAGATGAAGGGAAAGACAAAAGCAAGGAAAAACAAAATCCCATACAAGCTTTTCCAAGTACCCTTTGAACGCTCTCTGCCATTCCATTAAGATAAGAGAAGCAATTAATTTACAAAGGTTAATCTACTGAGTACTACAGCTACTAGAAGCTGCCCCATGACCGACAGAAGAAGCTGAGCCAAGCAGTGAAGCTGGCAGTGCCTTTGTAAAAACACATTTCAGAAAAGGTAAAAATGAAAAAAAAAAAAAGAGAGAGAGCAGGAAGAGAGCTGTTGAGTAGCTGGTGGAGTGGAGAAAGCGTGGGAAACAATCTTGGAGACATCAAGGCCATTGAAGCAGGTGGTGCAGGATGTGTGTGCCCTGAAGGAAGCTGCAGCAGGTGCAGAGATGCCTGCACAGGAGAGTTTCTGGTAGAAACTGCTGCCTGTGGAAGAGCCACACTGGAGCAGGTTTATCCTGAAAGACTGTAGTCTGCAGACAGGACTCACAGTGGACCAGTTTGTGAAAGAAAATCCATTGCTTTCTGATTACAATTAGGCCTCATGTACTTTGTTGTATTTAACTCTTCACTATCTTGATGACACATAAAAACCACAGCACTGTCAGAGACAAGGGTTAAATGACAGACCACATCACAATGCATGGTATGCCTCCAAATAGATCAGCAGGAAAAAGGCTCTCTTCCTCTTCTGAAAACCGAGATGATAAAAAAGGCAAAAAAATCACAGAATAAGAAAAAGAACAATGCCCAGAGAACTTAAAAATGGCATTATAGCTCAGAGGTAGAGTTCTTAAAAATGCCTACAGACTGATCAGTAACAGACTGATCAAATTCTAACTTTAAAAAATAAATAAATAAACCAAGCAAGCAAACAAAAAACCTACCAAACACAAACAATTATCAAACCACTTGAGATCAAGAAACTAAACCCAAAATTTTGAGCTCACCCAAGCAATGGAATATAACACATAAGTTTATTTTTTTTGTAGCAGGTATAAGCCTGGTCTCAGATATCTATTTGATTAGGTTAACAAAACATACTGCTTCTATGTATTTCTTGAAATTCACACTAAAGAAGCTGACAGTACATGCATGCATATATATATATATTATTTTCTTACAGATAGCGGTAGCCACCACATCAGGCTGATTCCTCCAAGTGAGTTCTGTTTGTCCCACTTTCTTAATGCTGCTTTCCCAGGGAAAACCCTGTTCCTAACTGTGTACAGGTGAACCCACTGAGACTGTTAGCCTTGCCATGACAATCTAAATTTCTAGCAGGTGCTTCACCAGGTGTGGCATCACCAGCAAACAATCACAAAGTAACCTTTTTTCCCTTTGAAGAAGCAAGCACAATGTTTCTTCTCTGCTCTTCAGTGCACTTACATGAACCACAACCTAAAAATTACACAATTAGGCAATTAATAACAGGTCACCTTGTGATGATTCCTTTTATTCCTAAACAGGAATGAACAGGAGAATTCTGGAAATTAATAGAAACACAAGTCTGTTTTACCACAGAACAGTGATACTTAAGCCACAGCCATCACTGCCAGACACCTAAACTCCTCCCTATGCCATTCTGTCACCATTTCCAGTACACCACCATTTGGCATCTCTATGCCATTCCCTCACCACTTTATTAAGTTATGGTCTGTTGTACATTTCTGCAAAAAGGCAGCATACCACAAGAATCTTCATTATGTAATATCTCACAAATAGTGTTCTGCAAGATGATCTAAACATGATCAATCAACTCTCTTATGGTGCAAACTACTGTTGTATCTCCAAAGTATCAATTTCTTTATGTAAGTAATCAAGTGCCTGCTGCTTACCCTGTAGACAGTGCTTGACTCTAGTATCCTTGTGGTAGGACAGTTATTTATACACTCAGTTTGAAAGAGAGAATTTTAGTATTCACTGAGACATTCATGATCATTATACAAAGTCACAGGCAGTTATGTGAGCCCGCGATGTGTCTTTTGGAAGTTACAGTTACACATAAGAATATCAATATTAACTGTTTTTAAGATATTTCAGTCAGTATAGGCTTCACTTCAGCCTCCACTTCAAGCACTTCAGACTACTTGGTCTCCTGAACTTTTTTTAACTTGAGATAAAAGCCTACACATAAGGAGCTATGTACTACAGAGATGATGTGTGGCCCTAAGTCCACACTGCTAGCCATAGAAGTCTCCAGAAGTCTCAAGTTTCTTGCACTAAACAAGATCAAAATTATAATAATAAGCAACAAACTTCTTCCAAAGAAGTTTCATGTTGATGAATCTATGACTATATTACAGAACACTGACAAATTAATCCAAAGAAATTTATTTTCTTACTCAGTATTGGGCTTTCCTTGAAAAAACATTTACTGTCAGATAAAGTTATCAACAAAGATAACTTTTCCAAAAATAATTTTCTATGTGGCTGATATCCATCAATGTGTATGACAGCATTTTAAAGCAGCATATTAGTCCTACAATCTACTCTCTCTCTGTCCATGCATATGACTTCTGCCACCAGGCAACATAAATTAAAATACAGCAGCAATCTGCTGTCATTTCACACTGTTTTGAGGTGCTAGGTGGGTTGGGGTATTCTTTTAGCTTTTGGCACTTTTCAGAGACAGAATACACTGTTGGATTTGAAAGTACAGCTGCGAACACTGAAAACACATTTTTCAAGGCTCAGGTTAGACTTCATAGTTGTTGACTCTCAACAAAGAATTATGGATGGTAAAAATGTGATTAAAGAGTTAGTTTCTTTTCAAACTCCTGAAAAACACCTTTGAGAAAAACACCATTGTATTTCATAGAATCACAAAACCTGCTGAGTTGGAAGGGATGCATCAGGATCATCAAGTCCACCTCCTGTCCCTGTGCAGGGCAGCCCAAGAATCACACCATGTGCCTGAGAGAGTCAACCAAATGTCTCTTGAACTCAGGCAGGTTTGGTGCTGTGACCACTTCCCTGGGGGTCATTTCTAAATCCCATCACCATAATTTTTGAAAGATTACTCAATAATACACACTACTGGAAATAACTGCAACCCATTTAAGAGCTCCCATGTGAAACCACCATGTTTTCAGCATTTCCTGTGGGACTGGGAATTTGCGGTTTCCTCCACCACACTATTACACAGCTCGACACATACAAAGCAGCTAAAACCTCAAAGTAGAAACAACTGTTCTTATAATGCTATACCATATGTAACACATGCACTTGTTTTCCAAGTCCACAAGCAGTGCCTGTATGAAAGAGGATTTCTGAGTATTGAAATCAACATAGAGGATCAATATAAAGACACTGCTTCAGAAAAGGAAAATCCCAAGAATACAAATCTTGACATTCCTACATACAATACTGCAAGGATACAGTCCAGCAGAGGTGACCTGGAGGGGAAGAGCTGCTTGGAAGTGCAAAAGATGCACCCAGAGGATTATTATTTTCCTACAATGAGAGTTTCTCAGAAAACCCCTTTCCTCGGATGCTTTGACATTGTCCAGGTGAACAAGCTCTGTAGGGCAAGCTGAACATTGCTTAGAAACAAATTTTAGTGCATATATAAATGGGTTTAGTTACTTACTTGTACTGAGAAAGCAGCTGGCCCATCTAGTTTACATACACAAGCCTTTTTCCCCCCATGTTTCTTCCAGGCACATTCATTTTGGTACTTGCCACAGGCAACGTGACAGCTGGGTATATAGGAATACTGTATGTATATCATCATTACCATCCATAATGCCCATTAGAATATCTGAACCACGGATGTCTAAGACAATTATTTACTGAACTGAACAAAATTAATAATGCAACAAACACGCTCAGTTGTGAAACTGCAGAAGTAACTGCTGCTGGCTTCTAAAACCTGCACAGAACAACACTTAAACCAACTGTCCTCAGTCCAGTTGCAGGTTACCTGTGTATTTGGTTCATTGATACATCTGAAGAACGAAAAAAAAAGTACTGTTTGTTTTCATGTTGGAAACCTTCCCCCTTAGAAATTTTGCCTCATCACTGAAACTGTTAAAACTGGACCTTGTTTTTACAAACTTGGTACCAAATATCATGTTTGGTTCAAACCACAGAGTGGTTCAAGATGACTGCAAAAGCAAGGAGACATTACTTACTCAGAGTACAGGGCACATTTTAGTTCCTGGTAGTTGTTCCTCTTTTTCTGTAAAGTAATCCTTAGCCAGGAGGTCCTGACCAATATTCTCCACCAATATTCTCTCATCCTTTAAGCGGTCTCTCTGCTTCCACTGGAGAAGCAGAGATTCCACTTCGACCAGTTGTTCAGCATCTTTTGCAATAATCCTTCATTAAAGTTCAAAATGCTCCAGGCCAGCAAAAAACATTCTGCAGCTGGGCTTCTGGACTACAGAGCTATTGCTGTCACTTCCTTAACCTCTATGTTGAAATGATCATAACACCAGAAAAGCAGGTTAGATCCCAAAGCCATCTAATAAACTATTTTTTGTAAGTGTATTATATGAGGTTACATACTACAGGAATTTTCCTTGTGTTACACACTGGACAGGGGTAAGATAAAATATTTTTTTTTAATCAGACACGCAAGATACACCACCACCTCCAGGGCTGACAAAACCAAACCCAGTCATATCACAGGGAGGGAGGAGACTTCCTTTACTCACCCATTAATCACCTGCAGTTATGCTGAGCTCGCCCTGCCACTATTACACCACTACCCAGGAAGCAGGCACCGGGGCTGCCAGGTTACTCCCAGCACGGCACCAGCTTCAGCAACCTCCATCAAGTCCATCTGAGAGCCAAGACTGAGCCTGGTGGAAGCCGGTCAGCTGTGGGCTGGGGTGCACGTGGTGGGGCAGCAGCACCATGCGGCTGTGCGAGAGGAGCCCCATGTCAGGGCGGCGGCGGTGCGCGTTGCTGCTCGGCTCCCTGCTGCTGGCTGCTGCCCTGGCCCTGCGCAGCGCCACGCGGCCCTGCCCCGACACCCACCTGGACGCTGCCACCCAACCCCGCTGCCGCCAGCTCCTCTACCAAGTGCTGGAGCTCTCCCCCGGCAGGAGGATCAACTGCTCAGGGATTGTCCACGGGGATGCAAAAGCCATCCAGGAGGCCCAGCTCAGCAACCTGGAGGTTGGGAAGAAGAAGGTTTCCCTGACACCTACAGACTACCTGAACATGACGAAGGACTGCAGCAACTTCAAGGAGACCCGGAGGTTCATCCAGTTCCCACTGAGCCAGGAAGAGGCAGAGTTCCCCATCGCCTACTCCATGGTCATCCACAACAAGATTGAGATGTTCGAGCGTCTCCTGCGGTCCATCTACACCCCACAGAACATCTACTGTGTCCACATTGACAACAAGTCTCCGTCTACCTTCCAGAAGGCTGTGAGGGCCATTGTGGCCTGCTTCCCCAATGTTTTTGTGGCCAGCCGCCTGGAAAAAGTGGTCTATGCCTCCTGGTCCCGACTGCAAGCTGACCTCAACTGCATGCAGGACCTGTTGCAGAGCCCTGTGCCGTGGCGCTACATCCTCAACACCTGTGGCACTGATTTCCCCATCAAGACCAATGCTGATATTGTCCGTGCCCTGAAGCTCCTACAGGGCCAGAACAGTATGGAGTCAGAGAAGCCCTCAGCCATCAAACAGGAGCGCTGGCACTACCATCACGAAGTGGGGGAGTCTATCTCACGGACAGCCACAGAGAAACTGCCACCACCCCACAACTCTCCCATGTTCACAGGCAACGCGTACATCGTGGTCTCACGGGCCTTTGTGCAGCACATCTTTGAGAACCCCACGGTGCAGCAGTTCCTTGAGTGGGCCAAGGACACCTACAGCCCCGACGAGCACGTCTGGGCCACCCTCAACCGCATGCCCGGTGTGCCAGGTGCCATGCCCCAGAATGACAAGTTCCATCTCTCGGACATGATTGCCTTGCCCCGTGTGGTCAAGTGGCAGTACATGGAGGGTGACACCAGCAAAGGTGCGCCCTACCCGCCCTGCACCGGCCAGCACCAGCGGGCGGTCTGCATCTACGGGGTGGGTGATGTGCCCTGGCTGCTCCAGCAGCACCAACTCTTGGCCAACAAGTTTGACCCCTTGGTGGACGATGCCGCCATACAGTGTCTCGAGGAGCACCTGCGCCACAGGGCCCTCTACGGCCGGGGACTCTGAGGGGAAGCTGCGGAGTCCCTCGCCAGCACCTGCTTTCTTCCGTAGGCGAGTCCAGACGCGACGCCTCGGGGGCCGCAGGAGGGGCTGGAGACCCGTGTCTGCGGCGAGACGGGCGCCGGCGCATTCTCCGCGCTGGCGGAGGGAGCTCGCCGCGGAACGGGCGGGTGGGCGCCTCGCGGCCCTTGAGGCGAAGGAGAAAGGGACTGCGCTTGGCGGGAAAGTGCTGCGCGCGGTCAGAGCCGCCGGGCGCGTGAGGTACCGAACTTGGTTCGGAAGGGCTGGGCCGGGGGCCGGAGCGAAATGGCCGGCGTGGAAAGGCGGGAGGTCTCCGCTTCCCCTCGGCCCTGCCTCCTCCCCTCCGCTGCGCTTCTCCCGCGCTTCTCTGTCCCCTCCCCGGGTTCTCCTCAGAGATGCCGTTAGGAGCGCGGCCTCCAGCGCGGCACCCCGGGCAGCTTTCCTGCAGTACGAATTCTGTGATGTCTGGTTCAGTTCATTTCTTAACAGTTTCTGAAACAAAACAAACCAAAAACCAACATGTAGGGCCCAGTCCCAGCAGATAATGTCTGCTGATTCCAGCAAATCTGAAAGCGTAACTAATTGGGCTTTTCCACAAAGCAGGCCACCTGCACCTGGCACTGCTCAGCTTAACACCTGGCACCTGCTTGTGTATCACTTTAAAGTTCATTTTTTGTCAATAGCCATTAGCAAAAAAACCCCATACATCTGTCAATAAAATCGAATATAATAAAACAGATGGCACTTGGGCATTCTGTATCCTGTAGTCCTCCTAGGCAGAGCCACTAAACCAGTTAACCTCTCCACACCCTGCTTCTCCATCTGTAAACACAGGGAAAGGAATGTTTATGTATTTAATGGTGATTAAACATCTTACTTTTTCTGTCCCTCCCCTGGAAAAGAGATTTTTGTGAGGAGTGCTCTCAGTAATGTAACTGGTATGTCCAGTATTGTATCTGGACTTTCAGATGAACAAAATCATCATCCAATTCATTTTCTTAAATTTCTAAAAGCTGAAAGATTTGGGAACTTTTGTATTTTACCCACATGTATTTTTCCCACTTTCTCACATTAAATACAGCTGCTTTCCATGGACCCTACAGCTTTTCATTACCTGTAATACTGAGGGATTGATTTCCTTGTCTTTGTACTAACAAAAATATCTTCAAGTAACCTTTTTGTCAGTTAACACACTCACCTTTATACATAAATCCACCAAGATTTCTCCAGTGGAAAATTAGCATTACACAAAGAGCATCTGAAGCAATTCAACAATGCCAGGCTACATGTAGATGAAATGATAACTGTGATCCCAAAGATCTTTAAAACACTGATTTAAATAGGATGAGAAGATGAAATAACTGATTTGAAAATATGTCATTGTGATTTAGTTAGATAATTTTAAATTAACTTGGATTAAAATACTAATTTTTAAAATGCAATGGTCATTTCACAGCAAACATTACAGGCAAAACTCACAACTACTGGCAAGAAAAAGCTCTCAAACATAAAACCCCAACATATCATTGGACATTTGTTTATTCAAAAAAGGGAATTAAAGCAATAGTCTATGTTCACTACATTTCCTCTTCCAAAGATAGCAGAAACGTCAGATTTGTGAGTGCAGACACGTCAGAGAAATGATACAAAAAAAAAAACAAACAAAAAAACCCGTTTCCTTAAAATACAAATTTCAAGTACAAGATTAGAGAGAATCAGAGAGATCTCAAAGTATCTTAGCAATAGGCTAGCTAGCATCTTAGAAAACTGGCAACAGGGCAAAGAGGAAGAATGTAACTTGCCCAAGCTAGTTGCTAAACTGAAAAAGAAATAATCTTTGAATAAGAGTAGGACAAGCTGTAGCCCAAAGTAACACTGGCAAATCAGAGTATAGAATCACCTCCTAAAAACAGGTTAAACCCCAGATTAACTTCATCAGTAAAAATTGGACGTTGTCATATCAGAAATATTAGTGTTAACTTTGTCTGGCACTTCTGTCCACAATCATTAACTAACAGCCTGAACTTTAAACAAACCATCATCTCTCAAAGGAGGAAATATGTTGTAAATTCCCATTGGCCTTTCAAGACACTCAGAGGAAGATGAAATTGTCAAATCTAGTAACAGATTTTAACTCAACTCACTTTTATTTGTATTTTATTTCCGAGAGCTGAAACTGGCATAATACATATTTACACAGTGGTTCCATGAACAGCTTTTCTTAATTCTAATTAGGAGGGTCTATTCCCTTATTGCTTTGCATTTCTTTTATACTCTATATTGTAATCTCTGAATTGCCCTGTAATAAAAAGATTAATTTATTGAAATACATTTAGAGAAAAACAGGTAATTATCTCTCAACTAGAAGCAAATCAGTAAAGTATTTGCAGTCATTTTGGTAAGGTTGTTGTCCTTCTGGTTGCAACAGCAGTAACCATGAAACATTAACTGGACTTTCAATGAACAATTTTCCACTTCCTTAGAAGGTGCAGACTCCTTTAGTACAACGTGAAAACTAAATATTAATACATCTGTAACATACTATCTACTGAGCCATAGTAACTAATTTATACAGTAAAATTATCTTTAAGCAAAGCTATTTTCCTAACCAAGATAACCCTTTAGATTACAGTGAAGGAAAAGTCCATATTGCACAGTACAGTCTTATTAAAATTAAAAGGCATTTTACAACATCTCTATTTTTCTTTATTTTGCCCCAGAAATTTTGAGTTCAGAATAGCAAAACCAAGTCCCTAACACCTTAACTGGAATAATGCCTCATAAGCTGCTGAGATCTTTCAAAGCAGGTATCTGTGTTATAACTAACTCTCATCTACCTCACTGTACCCAGTCATTGTGTGTACATAATGACCCTGATTAAACTTGTCTTACGGGATTTCATCACAAATTCTTCCTGCTCAGTACTTGCCTTTAGTTTGTGTCTTTGTGATAACATTTAGTCAGGCACTGACACCCCTGACTGCTCCAACAGCTTCCTTCAGTGCAAACAGCTTACCTCAGTTCACATCCTGGTTTGTGCACTTATGAAATTCACAAAATCCTTTTCCATGGAAGCCACATTAAACATAGGCAGTCACCCACAGCCACTTCTGTATTGATATTTATTTCCTTCTCTCAATTTTCTTCTATTTAATTTCTGCTCAACGTCAAGGTGCAAAAGTATCTTTTACTTTCTCTGTTTTACCTATAGGTGGAAGCAACTGTGACCTTTCTGAGGAAAATCACCAAGAAACCAAATAAATTAATCAGTCCATAACACATGCAAGGAAGAACCAAATAGCAGCAAGCGTACTGATGCTGTAGCAAGTGAGATGGTTTTGTCTTCCCTTGGATATTAAAATAGCTTAGCATAACAAAAATGCAGTTAACAATTTTTTAGGTCTAAGTTCAACAATTCTTTCAAGACCACAAGGCACATTAATCATATGAGCATGAAGGAATTAGCACAAATTTAAACACAAAAAGTAGAAAATGGCAAAAAAATCATGGAGAAGCAAGCAATAAAACTCCCTTATTCTTCCCTTCAGTTCTTATTTTCATTTGGTAACTTCTCACCTGTTTGGCATGAAAGGCCTTCTCAGACTGTCTTGAGGAAAGAAATCTTTAGATTACAGAAGCATATGCAATGACTGCCCACTTGTTCCTGATAATTGGCTTGTCTGTTTCACCTAAAATATTCCTTTCCCCATTTCTGCATGCTTTCTAACCTTTCACAGACTAAATTACAGAGATTCCCTGAGCACATGGTCCCTTCATTATCACTGCCCAGGAATAGATTGCTTCCTGTCCCAAAACACTCCAGTTGTTTTAAAAATCTTTTTTAAAAAACATGTACAATGTTTTAAAACATGTACTAAAGAACATGTACTAAAAACATGTACTAAAAACACGTACTAAAAAATGTACAACAGGCATTAGTTTGTACATTTCTTTTAAGATTACATTGCTAGCAAAAAAAAACACCTTACACTAGTTCAGAAGCTTCTCATCAACCAACAATCCCCAAGATTTAGACTGATCTGAAAACACTGACCCCCAATTTTTCTTCTGTAGACATTCCAGTTTCTAGTGGTGTGTAAGTAGCCTACTGTAAAAAAAAAATGTCTGTGACCCTGCTGAGGCAGGTAGCATTCCTATAACCACACTGCTGTTAAGTCAGACAAACAAGCTGTCAGTATATTATATTGATATTCCTAGTAAATAAAGTACTTTAAGGGTTTCTTGATTTTAGTTATTTATTGGACGGTTTAAGTCTTCAAAAAAGAACAAGGTTACCCATTTGCTATCTAAAAATTCATAATTCCTTCACTGAAATCCTACTGGCCAGGTGTTCAATTAAATGCATTCCATATAACTACAAAAAATCAGACAAATATTAAAACAAGCAGTACTAACATTTGTTGAGAATGCGGGACAATCTTGCAAGACCCAGTGTCACCATTTCATTTTGATTAGCTGTGCAATAACTTTGAGCTAATGTACAATTCTTGTAAAGTACAATTCTTGTACTACTAATCAATACAAACATACTCAGAACCTTGTGACTGAGACCTCTGAATTTACAACCTTACTCTAAACACACTTAAGGCAGTACTAGGAAAACACACTATCAATGTTCAAGTTTTCCAATGATCACTCATTCACAAGTTCTTAAATAAAAGTTTATTACAGAAATTATTTTGAAGAAAAAAGGCAACAGTATCTGTTGTAAAAAACAAAACAAAAAACCTCAAACAAACAAAAAATCAAACAAAAAAACCATTGTATTCATGCCCTATAAGGTGAACTGAAGAAATGCTACAGATTATTTCTTCTGCTGTCATTCCATGACACTTTGTAGTACATACAGATTAACTCCCATCTGCATCACAAGAATTAAGTATAAACACAGTCCCTTTCTGTGCTTCTCTCCAGAAAGTGCTGCATATTAACAGAAAATATTGCAGACAAACCACACTTCCATTCATTCTGCAGTATTGGAACCAGTGTCTAGGAAAGAAAAAAAAAAAAAAGTGTCAGTAATACATTGCCCCACTACAGCAGAGTATAAATTAAAGAGAACCAATACCACTTTGTAATCCTTTCCTCAAACTCAAAAGCCTCCCCCCAAGCATTTGAGAACATATTCTGTACTTATCCAAACTCCAGTTAACAACAGTGAAAAGAGCCAGCACAAAACTTCAAGGTTGGACACACACACCTTTGACTATTAAGGCATTAAAAGGCAAGAAGCTTTGCTCTACCTTGTAGTGATAACACAAACACTTTTTTGCAGGCAGCCACAAGCAAATCTGGCTAAATGACATGATGTACTAAAGAGAAAGGGGTTGCACATCCAGTAACTTGAGTTCCTATAGAGTGTGGTCTATAGTTGAATTTGCATTTTGAAATAGATGCAAGAATAAGCATGATCTTCAGAAAACAACTGAGAGCAATTCTCTGTTCTGAACTTTTCTAAGAAGCGTCAACCAACACCAGTGCAATTTCTGGTACTACTACCATTACTGCTTCTGTATTCTTAAGAGCTATGGAAAAAATACCTAATTTGGATATGGATTTGGTTTACTACGTTCCTCTAGCAAGGCAACTTCTTGTGGGGAAAAAACGCTGTAACATTAACAGCAACTTTCAGTTATCCAGTTCTGGATATCACAATTAAAAAAAATAAATACTTGGAAAGTAAAGTTTCCTCTACTAGCTTTAATAAGCAACAGAGTAGGGTCATATGCTTGGCCAATACCAGAAGCTGACCAAACAATTTAGGACTACAGCTTGAAGTGACCACTACAATCATGCCAGGGTCAGGAAGCCATGAAGGCTTTTGAGGTCTAGGATACATTTAAATAATGCTTCTTCCATTCTCAGTTCTTCCTTCTAGCATCACTCCTTTAGTGATGAAACAGATGGCACCACTTGACACACCTTTAGTGATACTCTGCCACATGGATAGTTTTAGAAGTTACAAACCACAAAAGTCACTAAATAAGTTTTTCCAGTAAAGAATTTCAAGGAATATTAACAGAAGTAATGAAGTCAAGCAGATATTCAACATAAACTCCTGTAAGCAGTACACATTCAGTAGGCCTCTTGAGCAATATATAAATCTTATGATTTTCAAATGCCAGCATAAGGTTTTCATGCACCTGGGTCCCCCTGCTATCAACTCCAGCAAAAACCTGCTTTGGCAGCTGTCTCAATTGCTTGCTCAGGCTGATGAAGAACTTCCAGAATTCAATAAAACAGGGTGCTGTTCTAACACACAGGTTCACATTTAAAAAAAAATCACCACACAGAAATTCAATTAAGATTACTTTCAACATACTAAATGTTGTAGTAGTATGTGGTTCCCAATGACGGGTGCACAGCAGTCTCCAGCATGTCCCTACTTTGGTGCTTATGAGTTGGGAAACAGCTTGCTTTTGTTTAATTTCTCATCATACATAAAAGAGAATGCAGAGCCCTACTTCTGACTGAATAATACAATCAATCCAGCTTTAATAAGACATTCGGTCACAGCTTTCTATAAACTATCAAGTCTTGTGTCTCAGCTTATTTACATCATATTCCATACTTACTTTTTCCATCACATGCTACGATTTTCACTTTGTCCACTTTCACAAGTTCAGTTACCTCCCTAAATTCAACATCATTCAGTACAAATGTCCATACGTTGTCACAGAACCTGTATGTATTCAGAGACCCCTATTAAAAGAAAAGAGATTTTCTGTAGGAGGCATCTCAAAAGTAACAGAAAATATGATGTTTACTATCTACTGAACTATATACCTGCTAGAACTAAGTTTGACATAAAGCCAACAGTGAATCTGGGAGGATACAAACTTGGCAGCCACCAGTTCTGAGGAAAACTGTAGTTTAAATGCCCTCCAGTGGTGGAAATTTTCAAGCCCAGGCAGCGACATGGTTGATCCAAGGGGAAGCTTCACAGGTATACTAAGAAGTTTTGTAACTTTTGTCATGTGTATAAAGGAATAATATCCGAAGGTTTCTTAAAACATGCCATAACAAAAATCAGTTACAGCAGTGACCATAACAAGATGTGAATTCTATAACTGTTTACATTACTTAAGAGTTTAAATAAAAAAAAATCATTACAAAACTGACCTATGTGACAAAGAATGCTACTCTTGTGTTTGATACATTACTGAGAATGATGCTATGTAAATCTTTTGGCCTTTATCTTCACATATTTTAAACTAAAATTGAACTTGAGCTCCAAGTCCCTTTTTTTTTTAATTTATCCACATTCCAAACAGTTTTCTATACCATGTTATATACAAAGAAAGTTAAGGGTGGTAGAGAAAATAAGTGATGTTCTTTTTAATAGAGAATGGCAATGCTACCCATTAGCATTTCCCTCTTCCACTGTTTTCATCCATTCACCAAATGTGTTTCTAATCTGTGCATTCTTTCAAAAGATCTCTGGCAGAATAAAAAAGATACCAAGCCTTCCAATTGCATGCAGAATATACAATTCACAGTCATTATTTCAGAATCAAAATTGACCTTCAAAAGTTTTTGCTTAGAACACACAGCTCATAACAATACTGCATCAATAGCTATTTACTGTACCTCATTAAAAGCTTTTATATAGTTATCTTACCCTGAAATTAACTCTGTTCCTGACTCGTTGTGCCAGTGCCAAATTTATAGCTTTATCAAACTGAAGAAGCACCTGAAGGGCCAGCTGAGGCGTGATTTGCTGGGACTACAGTATAAAAGAAAAAAGGTTTCAGTCGTTTCAAAGTAAACTCAAAAATACAATACAAATTTAAAACTTGAGAATAAAGCTAACATGGAGCAGACAGATCTCTAGAAGAAAAGTTTACACCAGTATTACATTCCTGTCTGTACTTCCTTTTTCATATTCTAGCTGTGAGAAAAGAAACAATGTGCCAACGTGACATTCTTGTGCTACACAAAGATTTCAACTGATACATACTCTTCAGAAGCAACCAGGAGACCTGCAAATCGATTACAGTGTTCCAGATTAATCTGACTGTTCATTTACTGGGCCATGCAACAGGGAATTTTTCTACTTACATAAAACATTTTCTTTTATCTAGAATATTGAGGAAAAGACTTCCCAGACACAAAGAAACTAAAAGCTGTTGATTTCAATCAGTAAGTTTCCCACACGTTCATCGAATCATAGAATGGGCTGAGTTGGAAGGGAACTCAGAGATCACCAAGTCCAACCCTTGATCCACTACTGCTGCAATTACCAGACCATGGCACTGAGTGCCACATCCAGTCTCTTTTTAAATATCTCCAGGGATGAAGAATCCACTACTTCCCTGGGCAGCCCATTCCAATGCCTGATCACCCTCTCGGTAAAGAAATTCCTTCTAATATCAAACCTAAACCTCCCCTGGCACAACTTAAGACCGTGCCCTCTTGTCTTGTAAGTACCCTGATACTGCAACCACGAACCCGATTTAATAAGTAACCTCTCATTTTATGAGTTTATCGCCCAGGCCCCAAGCCCCACACGTACCTGTATGAGCTCATCCAGACTCTCCTGCAGACTGTTCCCCAGCGTGGTGTTCCTGTACAGCTGATACGCCATGGTTTACCGAGACGGGATGGACACCATCCACGACTCTGGACGCCTGCTGTGTCCTCGCTCTCGTAAAAATAAATAAACAAATAAATAAAATTCTAGAAGACCCCTCAGCGCTCTTAATGCACAAGGCACAGAAAGAACAAGTAAGATTTCAGCGATGGTTCCGCCAGCACTGAGGGGCGGCCCGGGGCGCTCCGGAGCACCAGGCCCCGCCGGCCGGGCCGACACCCACCGCGCTTTGTGCCCCATGGCCGCGGCGCGCCGGGTGCGGGTCGGCTTCGTTCGCCGCCCAGACGGCTTCACACCAGTGCCCGTGCCACCCCCCCCCCCCCCCAGGGACAGCCCTCAGGGAACTTCAGGAAAGCGCTGGGGACAGAGCAGCCCCCGCGTCCCGCCCCCTCCAGCCCCGCAGCGCGCCGACCCCATCGCCTCCCTATGCCGCCCGCGGTCCCGGGGGAAGGTGCCGTTGGCCGCTCCCCAGACACGGTCGCCACCCCCGCCTGCAGCGGGAGCCGCGCGGGCAGCCCGGGGCTCGGATCCCGCTGAGGCAGCCCCCTCCGACGGCCCCAGCCTCACCCGCTCCGGCGGCAGGAAGAGGTAGCGGCCCCGCCGCCGCCCCGTGCGCCGGAAGCGGAACTGCGAGCGATGGAGCGGGCCCGCCCTCTGCCCGCCTGACCGCCGCGGATGGAGGCCCAGGGGCGGGGCGCGGCTCCCGCCGGGGGGGAGCGGAGCTCCGGGACGGCTCTGCCCGGCCGGGGAAGCGGCGAGGGGCCGAAGCAGGGCAGCTGCCGCCTCAGCCCTTCAATGATGAGCTACAGCTGCAAGGGATTACAAGTTCACCTTTGTAAAATTACGAAGTACAGAACAGTTCAAATGGCTGCAGTTGAAGATTCCAGTTTGTTTTGCCTATTGGTGAGACTGAAATAACCCGTTTTCCACCGTATTCCAACCTGCACCAGACTGCCACGTCTTAGAAATACTCAACTCCAAAACTATCTTCGAAATGATTATTACACTGCACTGGGACTAGCGAACTGGCACCTATAGGTTTTGGGGACCAAGTTAAAATTTCATGTTTTCAAAAGGTGATGCATACAATGGCAACAGACTTGTTACCAACACATTCCTAAGCAGTAAAAGAAAAGATTCAGACCTCTTCCAAAGGTGTTTATTGCACATAACATTTATTTTTTTTTCTAAATAAAAAGTTTCCCATAAATATTAACAGCTAGCACATTCAGAAATGTGTTACATCACAATACTCTATGACACCTTGCAAGACAGAGAACAGAAGCTCATTTTAAAAGGATAACATTCTTAAGAGGTAGGTGAAGAGTCTTGTACTTATGTAATTTTATATTAAAGGGCCAAAGGAAAATAGTCACATTTGTGAAGAATATTATATACTTTTAAGCCAGTTATATCCTCAATGATTTACAATCTATGTTTTTACCATGACTACTGCAGCTTTTCATAAACACTGCACATTCCCTGTATCACACATTTCCCATTTACTAACAGACAATATTTTAACCCTTCTATTCACTTTCCAGCTCACAGAACACCATACTACTTGGGCTTTTCTTTCTTGAGATGACCAATTATAAAGCACTGCAAACTAAGCATCTGTCCTCCATGAGTTTTTTTTTGTAGTTGCTAACCTGGAATTTCATGTCATAAACATTAACTAGCAGCTCAGCAAGCTAGAGTAAGAAGAAGTATGGTAAGATAAGGACTTGACTTTCCAAAACCACTCCAGTAGCTTCTCCTCAAATCTTTTTCAAAACTGGAAAAAAAAAATAGATCAGTATGTTTAAATCAGAGTAACCTGGGCAGTCCAAATAAATACCTAGCTGAACAAAGAATGGCTTTAATTTCACTGACCTCAGTCATGCTTGAAGGGAATGATAAAAAACTGACACGACTGTACCCTCTTCACAAATGCCTCTTTTCCTCCCGTTAATGAAACATAGGGAACAAAATACAATAAGGGAAACAATGTAGTTCAGCTCACAACTTTGAAGCTAAGAAAGCTGAGAAACCTGTCACTTGGAGTACAAATACTTAAATATTCCTTCTATTTCAGCATGCTACCCTGACTAAAACCAGGTATCCTTAAAAAGTATAATTATTAAAGCACTTATTTCAAGCATCTCTGACAAACAGTGAAACAAATCCTCTAGAGAATGACCTGCATCCACAAGGATTGGGCAAGAATTTTCACTGAAAGCTTTTTAAGACTTCCACAGTTACAAAAAGCATGCAAGCTATTATCCCTCTCCCCCCTTCTCCTCATATGAGACTCTCTGAGGGAGACTGGAATGACCTGAGAATTAAAGTCACTGCCAAAGACAACAGCTTTAGATGAGAGATGCATTTAAGCCACCTTCCTACAAAATATTGTATAACTCCATAGAATACAGACAAAAATTTGACACTGGGAAGAAATACACTTTCCACCAAGAAACTTTTTGAAGAAAGTGCCTGTTCACATTGCAGAGCCACTCTTTTCTGTTAACTACAGACATTTCAGTAGGTGACATCAGTGAAGCTGACCTATGGCTACGCACCAATGCCACTCTCCTTCCTGTAACAAACCCTGAGGTCGTTTCACAACAGATTCCATTACCACCAACACATAATCTAACTTTGAAGACAGACACAAATTACCTGTTGAAATACATGAAGCTGTCATTAGAGCATTTATGTGTACCAGGCAAACTTGCTGAAACATGTTAACAAATACAAGCTGTATACCAATTGTGTGCAAATCAGGGTATAACTACTGTTTCTCAGTACAAAGTCTCTCACAGCAAGTAGTACTATTCCTCACTTTTTCACTGAAAATAAAGGGAAAAAATATGCATTGTTAAGGGAAAGCTTACATATTATTCTGACTAGGTCTAAGCTTTCTGGAACCCAAAATTCTCCCTTTCAGCATCTCAGAATCTCAACAACTGCAGCTGCTTCACCACTAACTCCTGATACATTCCTCTCCATTACTTTCTAACAGAACATGGCTTTGCCATACTACACAGAACAGCAACAACATTCAAGAAATCTAGAATCCACTCACGTCAGTTTTTAATGACACTTTCTGCAAAATATCTTTGCCACTTCTGAACACTTATCTTGTTGTATAAATCAATTTACAAAATGCCACATCCACACACAGAGGCCACTGGCCCAAACATCTCTATTTCAGCTCCACACAGTAATAACAAAACACAACTAACAGCTTATTCCCACATAGATGTGTATAAAATAGAAACTATTCAGACCTCCAAATCAAAGGTAAATAATCATTCATGGAATAATCTTTTCTTTAGAGGGCTCAAACTGTATTTTAGCAATCTAAGTTTTACTTCAGAAGGAAGTGCCATTGAAAGGCCAGTTCCTCAAAATATTGTCAGTAAGGTTTTGAAATAACTTACTAAAGTATGACACTCCAACTTACTCATGTTTTAAAATCTTAAGATATATTAAATTACTTCACAGATTTTTTTTTTAAAAAGATAACTTTCACAAAAAGTTACACATTTGTGTTCAAGATAACTTTGGGACCTCTTTGCTTTTTGTAAACATCCAACTCACCATTAAATGATGAGGTGCAAAAGGTCAGAGGGGAATAATTCTTTAGCACACCTCTCAAGCTGTGTATCTTTAGGGACAGAAGAACTGTTGTGCTGTATATTAACTCACAAGAACTTACACTAGAAGAGTAAACCATTAGGTAAGCAAATACACATTTCCCAAAGAAATAATACTACTGCAACATGAAACTGCAGAAACACTCAGCCACCAGAAGAGACAAGAGTAACAATGCCAACATTTGGTAACACAGCCTATAGAGGACTGGCTACTCTATACTGCACTATATACATAGGAAGCATAGGACACATGGAAGTACAATCCTCTAAGAATACAATTTCACTGTGAAAAATACTTAAATTAGGAAACATTTGAAGCAAGATGATCAGAATGCTTTGCATCTAGCTTAGGACCCACAAAGAATCAGTAAAAATCAGGAAGGTTTCCAGGTTTGCATGTTTATAGGCACTGCACCGTGAAAGTATCACAAGTAACTAAGCTGTTAAGTGTGGAACTGAATGGAACTTTACATTCATCTGGATCAACACTGAAACTGAAGCAGGAGATAAGACTCCCCCCAAAATGCCAGTTCAAATTTGTGTTCTGCCTTCAGAGCAGATCCAAACCTGACAAAGCAGGTGCAAGGCAACTTGAAATTAGCCTTGCCTTATGAAGGAAAACACCCTGCATATTATCTCTGAACATGTGATAGAGAAACTACTATAAAAAACACCTAGATCTTGTGATGAAAGTCCCTGAGTTGCAGACAAACTCCCAGAGACATAGGCAATTTGCCCTCAACTGACATGAATATGTTCTCAATGGTCTATAGACATAATCTGAAAGAGTGGATTAATTGGTAGTAAGTCTTGACCATGGAACTTTGTCAACTGCTATTTAACAGTGTCAGGTAGTAATCTAGGTTGAAAATAACCTTTTTAATAAGATAATGGTGTAACACTAACTTTTAATATAATTGAGAACAATATTTTTAGCATGACAAAGTTGTGAGCACAACAGAAACTGAAAGTGAAGATTTAATATATTTGCTACAATAGTATAGTGCTCAATTCCTGAATTTATTTGCATGCACCTGTCCTTACAGGGAAATAGCAATGAGTAGCCAACAACATTACAAACTTTTGCAGCATATCAACCAGTGCATCATTGTTGCCCTGATAAACCTATTAACACTTGTATGTCCAAGAACATCTCTTACAGACACAAGTTTCCTACAGTTGTGGGGAGAAAAAAAAAATCATTTAATCACTTTGTTGTTAAACTAAATTAGTGCTGGAATCATGTGCCAACTATAAAGCTTTAAAAATGGGTATTTCATCTTTACAGATGACACAGGTAGCCTAACACTGCCCATACCTCTGCAAACAACTGATATTATAGCTAGAGTATCTATGTAACTCACAAGATCTGAGTATGACCAGAGCTCCAACTTGTGACAACAGATAATCATCCAGCAAGAACTGCAATGACTTCATTCCCTACTGGTAGCTGAGATAGCCTTAATAAATGCAAACAACATAAATTTGCAACTTAAATTAAGAAAGGTCTGACATCTTACCAGCCATTTAAGCAGTTCAGCTTCTATGGTGGATTAGACTTAAATCTTTTGGCCAACAGACCAAATTCACAGAACTTGCAGTTCTGTATTCTGGAAAATAGACTAAAAGACACCAAAGCTCAAGCCCACTCTAGTGAGGTAAATGAGTATTGCTTGTATTTTAGGCATGTGATCAAAGATCTCCACACTTGTGAAAGACTACATTATGTGACTGTTAATATCCAAACAAATTAAGGTTTCTGTGACAACAAAGAAATGCACTTGACCATTTACAGCAAAACAGATTTATACAATAACAAGTAATTTATGGCCTTGTCTACCTGCAAATGAATTCCTTCAACAGGTACACACAATATATTGCTCAGTCATAAAAATATATATTATCTCTTTCCTTTAACATTTAGGAATATAAATATTTTACTGAAGAACATGCATCATTTAGATAAACAATTGCAAGAACATCCTCTGAAAACATATATATAGCAGTATAAAATGATTACATAAACACAGCTATTAACTTCAAGACAAACCAATACAGCAGTAAGCAGTCAATTGTGTGCTAGTCCAAAGAAAATAAGCACCTTTTGCAATGGGTTATATAACATAAACACACAGAGAATGTAAATGGAGAAAAAATAGCATCTTTCCATCTGCATATTCTTCAGTCTTGTTTGGGGTCCAAACTTACTGTTCACTTTTCTGTTCTTGTTTTCCATTCATCTCTTGGTCAACTCTGCTTAGCAAAGAAAGCAGTAAAAGTAAAAATATTTAAAAAGTAGTGAAGTTTGATAGCTCACATATCAAGCAAGAATTATTATTCTTAACACTAAAATACAAAGCTTTTACATGGCAAAAGTTAAGTTTTAGTAAATAAATAAAGATTATTATTGAATGAAGTCACAACAATGCTTTAAAAAAAACAATCTGTTTTCCTACCTCCCCCTGTATTCAAATTGTTAAGAAATCATTTAAATAACTGCAGCATTTATAAGGAAGCATTTGAAAAGTGCACATGATGTCTGACTACAGAAGAAGAAAAAAGGCAGATTCTGTGCTTTTATTAATAAATGCAAGCAGGAATACAAGTTTACAGGTAACAAGGCAATACACTTGAGCACTACCACTTTGATGAATTCATACACTGTAGAATAAGCATGTTATTTCATGTTACAATAAATAAGCCAAGAAGATAACAGCACCAGCTGAATCAACAAAGTTTAGTGGGTTCTTGACTGCCATACTTGTACTATTTTTAACTAGTTTTAGCAGGAAAAATTCACCATATTGCTGTTAAAACTATTTATGGGCTTTTTTTTTTTTTATCTGCCTTGGGACTAGCAAACAAAATTTTGCATTGCAGAAGCTAGTGGATGGTTGACACTCCTGCCACAAGATTTATTTTTCCCCTTTAACAGCAAAAGCAAGTTGTCTTAAATACCTCTTCTAGAAAATAAGTTGTGCATGGAGGTAAATTAATTTGAAAACCAAAAGCAGAGAGACTAAGGGAAAGTTTGCCTAACAACCAAATTCTTTATCCTATCTGTCCAGTCTCTCTAACTATAACCAGCTGCTTTTTCAAAACGATCAGCAAGGAGAGCTATTCTAAGCCATGAACCCATTAAAAGAGGAGACCATTTGAAAAATTTTTTTTATAACTGTAAAGAATCAAAAAAGTCTAGAGCAATATTGCCAACAAGCAACAGTCTGGTCAAATAGCTCTTCACCTGCACAGTACTGTGCAACTGATCCCTGTCCTCACTGTAGCATATCTTAGGAAGGAATGTTTTGATAGAACTTCCAGGACTAATCACAGAAACTGTAAGAATACATGGTAACCCATACAGATACATGGTAAGCTATACAGAAAGACACAGCAGTCAATATAGATCTATATATCACATTCATTACATCGGTTTGAATGTCCCAGGTTTATACCCCTGAATATAAAGGGCCATGAAATGTAACTGGGTCAAATAATGCACACTGGGGAGGGGAAAAGAAAAAAAACAAATCAAACAGAACTGTTGCTTAGTATGTTCTGAAAGGGATTCTTAAAATTTTACAGGCTTATTACTTCAGTTTACACACTGAAAGATTATCAGTGAACTGTACAAATTTATAGAGAATAGTCAATATTTGTCTCTAGCTTTACCTGCTAACTTTCAGAAATAATTTAGATTCCTTTTATTTTAACCTGTGTCCCTCTCTCCGTCCAATGCCAGTTTAGACAAGCCTTCCTCAGTAGTTGGAAGAGTAATTTAAGAAGGAGTTAGTAGCAGAACCTTTCATTACATTTATTAATGGTAGAGTGAAAAATAATGTATCCATTAAAAACAATTACTCAGCTGAAGGAATAGCTTGAGTAGTTAGAGCAGGAGACTGAAAATTAACAAAACTAAAATCTATTGTTCATTAGCAAGGAACATAGGCACTGCAAATACAAACAGCACTAAAAAATACTAATTTAGATTGCATCTGTGCAAGTTAATAACTAAAAAGGCAGTGAATACCCAAATCACAAAATACAAGATTCCATATTAGAACATTTTCCAGAGTTATTTTGCTGCTGATGCATAGCTACAGCTTAGCACCTAAGCCAGCTCTTCAAACATCACTTCCTGTTAGAAACAGTGAAACTTTACTGATTCATACAGATGTAATACTTTTGCCTCTTGAAGATTCAGTTGAGAATCCACATATCCCCTTAAAAGTGAGCATCTCACATAAAAGAGCAATAGAGACTCTTCACAGACATGTTTTAGCATTCAGGGAGCATTTTAGGTGATACACTGTGCTTGCAGACAGTGTAGTCACTTTCATGCATAAAACCATTGTCTCCAGTGCATGTTTATATTTACAAATGCTTATTCCTTTATGCAAGCCAATCAACTGGTAGTTAGTTGCAGTGCAAAATGTTTTATCTATATGCAACCCTAATCAAAATATGAATATACCTTTTCTGTTTCTTTCTAAACTTTTCTTCTTCATACCTTGGTGAGGAAAAGTTTGGTTTCAGTAAATATAACACATGAAGGCCAAATTCAACAGTAGCTGCAAACTGGCATTAGTGTCAAAACAGTTTTTAGAAACATACAGTTTTAAAACTGATAAAATTAATAAATATATTGTACCTCCAACATCTATAAGCACTAAAGGAGAAGCATTAAGATTTAGTTACTGTGACAAAACATGAATTCAATACAACTTCTTTCACAGTAATAACATGTAGCACTTAAAGGCTTTATTCATTAACCGTTTAAAGCCAGATCTAAACATCCACAGACATCAGAATTAACTGTAAGTCAATCAACTTCAGCTTTTGCAGAACAGTTAAAAGTTCATTAATACAGAAAGGAGTATTTCAGGACCTAGAATGACAGTCTGTATTTTTCATAACACATCCTTCCAAAAGCCCCACTAAAGGAAAAAAAAATACTCTGAAGATGGCACAAGGTTGTTTTATGTATTATGTCTTTCCTCCCTGCCCCAAGAAAATGGCATTTTCTCTGTTGTATAAGAATTTAAATTGAGCAATTGATACTAGCTAGACATTTACTGCAATAACCAGCCAGGAGCAGTGGGGATTTGTGGATTTGTCCAACATGGCTGTGCCCTTTTGTCAACACAGTGAGACAATGCCACCTTTCCTTGGAGTTCCCAGATTGTGATTACCTATAGTGATGCACACTCCATAGGTTTTGTGTGTTATATCCTCTACTAGGCTGATCAGTTTATCAGAATTATTAGTAGTTTCATGAGGCTTAAAAACCCAGTTCCTGGTTGCTGCACTATTACAGCACCCAAAATGCTATTGACAAATTTATCATATTTGAAAGCAGAGTTGTACTGACATTAAAAAGAGTATTTATAGCTAGAGGGAAGGAAGAGGATAAAGCCAAGGACATTAATTACAGAGGGCATTATCTCTGAAAAACCCCATACATTAACATTTTGACTACACTACTGCATACCAAACTGAAGTTAGCCATGTAGTCAAACATGAATGCTCCTCTTAGAGCTAGCAATGATGCAAGGTAAATGAAATTTTATTAAATGCAAAGTATTACATTCAAACCATTAACTGAATACGATATATACCAGTTCTAAAACATGATCAGTGTAGAACATGTTTGAATAATAAAACGTACTGTTTTATGCATTCGGGGATGCCAACGTATTCCATGGGGATGAGTTCAGCTAGTTCTGCCAGGGTAAAGACATACCTAATTTTTTGGCTGAATTTTGAGCTGCGGAAGAACAAACGCAGGGTACAGTTACAACCTAAACATTTTTCAGTAGGTCAACATTAAAATAGTTTCTGAAGCTTAAAGTACATGGCTGTTAGGACTTGTTTCTAAAAAGAAAGTAGCTTCCAGAGTATTGAAGGGACTCGAGCATAGACCCTACGAGGAGAGGCTGAGAGAACTGGGGTTGTTCAGCCTAAAGAAGAGGCGGCTCAGGGGAGACCTCATCGCTCTCTACAACTACCTGAAAGGAGGGTGTAGCCAGGTGGGGGTTGGGCTCTTTTACCAAACAACTTTCAACAAGACAAGAGGGCATGGACTTAAGTTGTGCCAGGGGAAGTTTAGGTTAGATATTAGAAAGAATTTCTTTACGGAAAGAGTGATCCGTCATTGGAATGGGCTGCCCACTGAAGTGGTGGATTCTCCGTCCCTGGAGATATTTAAAAAAAGACTGGATGTGGTACTCAGTGCCATGGTCTAGCAACCGCAACGGTGGTTCAAGGGTTGGACTCGATGATCTCTGAGGTCCCTTCCAACCCAGCCAATTCTATGATTCTATGATTCTATGATTCTATTACCTGATAAAAGGTTTTGTGATGGCCAGAAGTGTCCTGATGAACCAAGAAGGATGAACTATGATTAATGATTTCAGATTTTTCCTCAACCTGGAAGATTAAAACAGTGGACATAATTACCAGAACAAAAAGGCAGCATGACAAGAAGACTTTTATTAACATATAAAGGGCATGTTTTTGCAAGTACAACTATTATATAAACCCAGGATTCCAACATTGTTATTAGAAATTACCATCTGTCAGAAGAAAAAAATGCCGTACAACTGAACAGTCAAACTTCAATATATAAAGTAGTAGTCTAACAATAATGACAAGGGGAATAACATGCCAAAGAGAAGTCTCCCTGAATCTTCTTACACACCTAATGATGAAGTGGCTCACTATGGACCTCCTTTTGTTACCTTATCATATTAATACGGGAAGTTTTAAGGATATACTACGTGATAACAGTATTCAGCATTCTAACACTATTATTTTCATATTGCAAAAAACAAAACAGTAAAAAAACCCCACAAAAACTCAGGCGTGCCTTTAGCATTATTCCACATTGTCTAGCCTAGGAAGAGGTTTTCAATGCACAAGGCAATTTGCTTATTTAAATCTTAACCACATTAAAAAGCAGTTTGTCCTAAATATGTCTATCACCGAGCATATGAATATTTTAAGAAAACACTGCAGAACTCCTTACCTTCTATCAATTTGCTGGTAACATTTCCTAAGCCAGCCTAAACTTGGCATTTTTCTTCGTGTCGTTGCCCCATTCAGGTAAACTATCATATAGTTCTCTGCTACTAACAGCTCTAAAGTGCCAATTACATACCTGCAGGGACAAGTAAAGAGAACTTGCAAGTGAACATCTGTAAATACTAACGTTATTACTAATAGTGCTCAAATATATTTAAAAACAATAGAACTGGCAGCTGCTCTGAACAACATCTAATAATTTTTCTTTCACCTGGAAGGAGATCTAGTTGCTTTTCTATTTATTACCCTCCCCTCATATGAAATATAAAAAGCTTTATTACAGAGGGAGAAGTAATTTCCCTGACATTAAAAGCCTAAGTTTTACAATGTGAAATAAAGTATTCAGAGCAGATGATGACTTACTTAAATAGATTGTCCATTAGGTATCTGTAGTTAGGTTGGCTGCTTTCAGGCATAAAGCAAACAGCAAACACAACAATGGCATTTAACCCATCACCATAATAACCTAAAAAGAAAGAAAAAGCAGCAGTAGTTACAAAGGTTACTACCTTTACACAAAGTCAAGTAAGCTCGTTCATTATTCATCTTAGAGATTTACAAACATCTATGCTCCATGGGTAGATTAATACAACTACAAAGAAAATTAATCAACATTTCTTTTTCAATTTCTCTCTTAAAGAAATAGCTGAAGTTGATGTAAAAAAAATACGCTGTACCTACAATCAGCATCTCTATATAGTACCTCAGTATATTTAGTAACATTTTATACAGTGAACTTTTCTTCCAATCTAAACTCCCACAGTCTGTGGGACAGAGTCATTAAACTGAATTACGCCTTCTCAGATCTACAGTTAATGCCTTCAGTACTCAAAAATTATACTGCTAGTACTGACACTGTAGAATAGAAGTCTATCCTATTACATAGTTTCATCTGAACATGTGTACCCTTAGCTTGATTGGAAAAAAATATGACATCAACCAC
Source organism: Calypte anna (assembly GCF_003957555.1). NCBI lineage: Eukaryota > Metazoa > Chordata > Aves > Apodiformes > Trochilidae > Calypte > Calypte anna. The sequence continues at coordinate 6,754,029 of NC_044256.1, forward strand.
ATGCCTTTATACTGCAACAAATGAATCATCACCTGAGCCTTTATGCCCAAAGCTCTTCCTGTGCCACCCCAACTCAGATTACAGAAGTAGTTCCTCAACAGTTCCCCTAAACACATCTGAATCCTTACCACCATGACTGATAACTTTTTTATATGGTTCAATTGCCTTCATGTCCACCCTATGGTCCTGTTCTCCGATCCTAAACATTCGCCAGCGTCGACCATCGTCTTTCTCCTCTGCCTCAGTGTATTCAGGAAGTGATCCTTTCCTAATTACATCAGTAGTTTTTGGTTTTGGAAGATCATCTGCCAAAGTTAAAACACATTCAAGATCCATCATGAATACTATGTACAGTGATAATCACTTAAAGCACAGGTTAACCACTTTGCCATCTGATCTAATTTCATATTTTTCAGCCAGTCAGACCTATCAGTTACTGACAGAATCCCTTTGGCTATTTCAAGACTAGGGTCTCATGGGAGCCTCATTTTATCAAAATAATCTGTGCTGGCAGTTATTCACCTGACTGTAATTTTCTGTGTTAAAGTAGATGATAAATTTCCATTCATGTAAGAAACCTACTTAACAGGAGCCTTTCAGAACACAGAACTTCAAGAATTTCACCAGAACAGACAAAGTGGTTAACTCTGATGAGAATTACACAAGGTGCTTGATCACAGATTTACATAAAAGCATGATTTAAAACATTGACAGTACCTGGCAAGCAGACATGCAGGCAAATCTATTAGAAATTAAATCTAATTCACATGTGTGCAATCAATATACATGAAATTTATGCTGACAGCAATCTGTAAAACAATTTACTCCAATGAAATTATGATTCTTGACAGTGTTGCACAGACCTTACCCAAAGCGAGAAAAACCTACTGCAAGTTAGTTGTCTGTTTCCAAGATAAAGCTGTTAATTGAAACTATCCTTCCAGGAAAATGAAGGCAGCAGCATTAAAGGAAGAAAAGACAGAAATCCCTTTCAGCCACTTTTAAAAACAAGGCACAAACATCTGGAACATTTCCTTTGCATCATGGCAATACTAACCCTTAAAAACAAATTCTTCTTCCCTAAATGATGGAAATCCTTTTCACAGGTAAGCCCAGTCTCTGTTATGAACCTGCAGTATGTCTTTAGCCATTTAAAACAAATCCTTAATATAAAGTTTTTCTTTCTCCATTTATGAGCTATCTTTGAATGAAGAACAGGTCATATGTCATACTTAATAATTAAACTAGAGCTTGCTATTTAATCAAGGATCAAAATTATTTTGTTGACAGAATGAAATAAAAGTAATAACTCAGTTTACATGTTCACTTGGTAAGAGACATTCTTTAGATGTGAATTTTCACATTAGCTGAAGATTCCAACTGTTTGACCAAGACATCTGTTCCAGGCTTATATAAAGAGCCTAAAACCACAATTAAAATGTAAGTTTAAAACTTGTACTTTAACTCCTACACAGAACAGTTCTGCCTCAAATAAGATTTGTTAGAGGCTTCAGGTTTTGCCTGTAAGATCAAGTGTCTCTAATTACTTAAAACTAAGATCACTAAGTGTGACTATAGCCAGAATTTCTTAACACAAAGCAGAGGCTCTTCTGCCACTTCCAGTTAATGCAGGAAACATGAAAATACGAAGGCTACTGACCTTTTGCCATTCTTACCACAGTAAGATACGAGATCAGGCGTTACTCAGTATTTTTTAAAATACCATTTAGGCCTCCTAAAATACAAAGGCTTGCAATTCATCAGCTTCTGACTAGCTTATCTGTAATCTACATCCTCTCATATGACTCACCTCCATTTAGAACTGACATACAGTACATGTAATAGACTTTTGATTTTTTTCCCCAAGGTTGGTTCTTAAAAGCATTCAGTAACAGAGGATTTTCAAAAAATTGGGAGTCTTAAAGGTGATAGTGGCATTTACCTCGAGTGTCAGACAAAAATAACAAAATACTTACCTTCCCATTCAAACTCATTGCTGTTTTCTGATGGAGTGTCTAAATCATCCAAGTCTATCTCTCCACTCTCATCCAAGTCATCAGACAAAACAGATTCCTCACTGTGATCCAAAGTTAAGCTAATATCTGGAGCCATTAGTTTCTTCCTTGCTTTGGTTTCATTAACCTCTGTTTAAGAAAGCCAATTGTTTATTTCAAAAGCTAAAGCAGGTTTGGATAAGCATGCTAACAAAACAGAAGAGTGCAGTGCTTCCTCAGAGTGCATATCATTTAAACCATTATCTTGGGAATAAGAAGTAAACACGGGGTGAAAATAACAGCTTTGAGACACAGGGCAAATACTTGTGAGATTTAGACAGCAGTTGAAAGCACAGAATAAAATAAAATTACTCATCCAACACTGGAAGTGCTGCAACTAAGACAGACATTTACAATGTACAAGGACCTCAAAACCTCTGTATTATTTCACCTCTGACCATTCAGACAGAACACGTTCTTGAAAGGCTACAAAGATCTGAAATTTAGAGAAAACTAAGGTAGACCCTGATGCAAAGAAGCCAAATAATGAACCAAGATTTTAAGACAGGCCAGGAAGTGAGCATGATAATTAATTTTTGTAATAATTAATTTTTGTCTGGTATCATCAGGACAGCTCTCTTCACATGGAGGATGAAGAGTCTCATTTATTCCAGAACCTTCTTTCTAGACAAGATGTTCATAATGTCCCTGTAGAACACTGTTTCCTCAAACCTGACTTCAAAATAAACCAAACCATATCAAAAAACCCAAAAACAAACCCAAACAGTGGAGCTTTGTAACAGCCATCTAAGTAGGAAGCAGTCAGCTGGACTGGAGGGGAATGTTCTTACCAGCTTCACTATCTGCTCCAGATGCAGCCAATATATCTGACTCAACAGGATCATCCTCTGGCAGGGGCCTGGTGCACAAAGCAGTAAAATAGACAGCTAAATGCCAAATATTTAGATTTATACACTGCTAAAGAAACCACTGTGGGTTAATACTCAGCTATAGGTACTTATCGCCTAAGTTCCAAAGTAGCAGAAAATGTCTTTACAGCATTCAAGTGACCATATTTTGAGGTGGCAAACACTGGTTGCTACTAATGTGTGCCATCCTCAAGAGGAGTTGGCATATTGCTTGAGAAAATTTGACATCAAATACATTACAGAAGTAGTTTTGTCATGTTATTATAGAATGCCTCTGAAGTCAGCTGTTTAGTTTCTACACAGACTCATTAATCACTAAGTCTTAATTGTTAAAATTTTTGCTCAGAAGTGTTGCTTAATGAAGCTCTTGGGCTTTCAGACAGTGCTAATAATAATATGCAGACAATGTACTTGCAAAAGGTTACCACAAACAAACACAAACAAAGCCAAACCTAACACCAGAAACTTCAACAGTGGCATTCCTCTATTACTTCACTTACACATGAACATGAAGTGATTCCCTTCCAAACCATAAAGAAACATGCCACAAAACCTTTTCAAAACTACTATTTTAATAAAAATCACTTCCAGATTATTACTGAATGTTAGTTTACCAAGAAGATAAAGAGGTAGCTTACTCTGAATGTTCTGTATCTGATTTAAGTTACATTAAATAAAAAAATAAAAACCTTGGAAAATCTTCATCTTGCCATTCCTCCTTAAACTCAACACCTTCCATTCTCCAGCCAACCTGAACTCCTAATCAGAACTCCTGAGCAGCCAGAACCTTTTGTCTTCAGGACAGTGCATTTAAGAGGAGCTGTAGGAACACAAAGAAGATGCTACTTCAATACTATTGTAATTCCCATACTTGCAACACATTCTTTCACTTATCACCAAGTTGAAGCCTTATGCAAGAAAAACAAAGGGGAGAAAAAAGGCAGTAAAAGGTTTATGGTTGCTTCCTTTTTTTAATACAAAAATCACTTATATTTTATAATACCATAACTTAGGTTAAGAGGCTCTTGAAGCCCACTATCCTGTTTAAGCAGAATTAACTTCTCAGTTAAAATCAAGGCACTGAGCAACCTCATCTATCACACAGAATGACACCAGTATACCAAGCTGCAAGTAACTTGCCTGCTCTCTAGATTCTATAGCTGATATCAAGTATTAGTATATTTTTTGAGGAAAAAACCCAGATGGTCAGATTTAAAATATAATCTAATTACTAATAAAATAGCAAACTTTTTAAAGATAAATATTTCAAAAGATTTTGGAGAACTCACCGTGTGATGTGCAAGTCTAGCTGGTTTTTTTCAGGTTCACCCATCACCAGCAACAAGGAAATCCCAATGATGGAACACAAAAAACCATTCTGCTGATACCCAAGTCCAAGCCAGTCGAAACTTTGGCTGCACGGTCTCTAAAGATTGGCAGAACAAGAACACTTAGCAATGAAGATATTAAGAAAATCAACACTAATCAAAATAGGAAACTGAATAACATTTTACAATGAAAGAAGCAGTCAACACAGAACACACAAAAAAAATCAAAGTTAAATTGCAATCATACTTCTACTTTGGGCAGAGACAATTTACTTTTCACATGGCTGGAAAAAAACAAGTTAGACTTACTGTTCTGTAGGACCACCTTTCACAACAAATCTCAATTTCTCTTCTCCTGACCTGATCACAACCAAAGACTGATTTTAAAGCATCCTTCAGTGCTTAAAGCTACACTAGACAAGCCGATTAATAATTAAAAAAAATTGAATTTCTGATTTATTTTTTTTTTTGTAAAACCACAGTACCAGAAGCAAATTAGATGCTAGTGACCAAAATTTTAATTATTTTACAGACATTTCGCTGCTTTCCTCATCCAGGAACTTGAAACAAAATTGCTAGAAGGTAGCAACCTTGTTCCTCATTAGGGTCAGACCCTCCTTGTTTGAACTGTTCAGCCCCTGCACATCTCAGCTGATGGCAGTGTGTGCCTGTGAGCATGATCTCCAAGAAGCTGCCCCCAGCAACCTACCTCCTAGCTCTCTGTCTTTCTTTTTGTCCTTTTTAACTAACATGCTGTCTGGGATAGTTTCTTGCTGCATGAATCATATGACTTTGCTCGTGAAACATGTAGTCTCTTTCATTAATTTGCTGATACTCTCAGCATACAGTCTCTCTTGGGTACTAACCTGCTGAGTGATTGCAACAAGAAATTTTAAATATTTGCTTGAAGATAAGAACATATTTTAATTAGTATAAGTGACTATGCACATAGCTCTTCATGCTTTTGTTTCAGGACAGCGAGGTGAGGAATGAGAAGTTTCACAAGGTATCCTACACATAGCCAAGAGCTCACTGTAAGCAGACATTAAACAAACAAACAAAAAAAGTAAAGTGATTTTATTCTTAAGGGACAGATTTAAAAATAAAGAAAAGTGACAGAGAAAAAGAAAACAAACCATCACACAAACCCACCCTATCCTTGTGGTGGTGGCTCTAAGGTATTACTTTTGAGCTTGCCTGTACTGCATTTATAATATAGTTTAAACAAAACAGTTTAAAGTATGCTTTTTTCCATGACTTGAACAGTTTTCTCACCATGCCTTTGAAGAATACCAACCAAACTTCATTAATTTCAGCTGTACAGCATTTCAGTGCAGAGCAACATAAGACAGTGAATGAATGAAACTGAATCAATGAGATTCATTTAAATGTAAAATACTAATTCACAAGACAACAGTCAAAAGGGACTTCTACTGCGTCTAAATATAACCAACATTCCTTTGTGATATATGGATAAATATAAATATAAATGGATATGCATAAATATGCATACAGGTTAACAGGAAATACCTACTCATTATAATAGCCGTTTATACGGAAGGACCCAAATAAAAGTCGCCAAGGAGCAACTCCAACTTCCGCAGCAAAGCTCTGTGCCCTGCATTTGCTAAACCGACACCGGAAAAAACGCTGTTGCGCTGAACCCCCGCTCCTTGTTCAGAGAATAAGAGAAACGGGGGCAAAAAACTCTCCGGAACTGACGGCCCGGGGCCCGCCGGCTCAGCAGTGAACGCAAGGCCGAGGCCTGCACTTCCCGGTGACTTCCCCGTCGGGGCTCGCAGCTCTTCCCGCTGGCAGCGCCCACCGGCAGCCGCTCGGGAGACGGCGCTCCGGGCAGAGGAAGCCGCCGCTTCTGGGGACCCCAGGACAGCAGCAACCGCCCCCCCCTCGCAGCGCCCGACAGCTCCTCACGGAACCACCCTGCGCCTGCACAGCCCGGTCGGGTCACAGCTCCCGACTCACCGTTATATCACCTCACCCGCAATGGTACCGGGTGGGAGAGGAGCAGGGCCCGGGCCGCACCGAACAGAACCGAACCAAACAGAACCTTTGCCGCCTCCGCGGGAGGGTCCCACTGCGCCGCGCGCCGCTGCTCACCCGGAAGCGCATAGGCCGCCAGGATCACGTGACACCCCCCTCTCCGCGGGGGCGGGCGCAAACCAACGCCACGCCCGCGCGGCAGTAGGCGCGTGTGTCCTTTCTTCTCTCGCGTGCGCGGGTCGCGTGAGGCGTCGGTTGTGAGGGCTCGCGCCGCTCTGAGGGCTGCGGCGGGAACGGCGGCTACGCCGTCCTTCCCCTTCTCTTCCCCCTCCTCTCTCCCCTTCCGCCCCTTCCGCCCCTTCCGCCCCTTCCGTCTTTTTTCTTTTCTCCTCTCCGCCTTTTCCCTTCCCTGAGGCCGGGGCTCACCGCTCACACTCCTGTGAGCGATGAGGAGGCGTCCTGCGGCCCGAGCAGCCCTGAGGTACCGGCGTTGCTGCTGTCCCCGAGCTCCGGCAGCTCTCGCCCCAGCTGCCCGGGACCGCCGTTTGTCACAGGAATGTTAAACCGAGAGGTCGAGTCCTGGGCCGTGACAAATGGAACAGAACGGAAAATGCAAAATCTGCTCACTGGGCTCTGCGTAATGAACTGATGTGCTGTGCCTGGGACCGTGGCCTCAGGTGCCCAGCAGAGCGTGAGATGAATGTCAGAAACGAGGGGAACCCGCTCCATGAGGAAAAAGAGGACAGGTTGTGTCAGTATTACACACTGGCGAGGCAGCAGTAGTGGAATTATTGAGGAAAAAAGCTGAATCTCCACATCATTTGAAACTACAGCTTCTGCAGTAGTATAAATATGGCATCTGAAACACAGTCCTTCATGACATAATGTAGTAACTCTGCTTTTTCATGACAGGAGCACAGGAGGTTAGCTAAATCTCATTCCCATCTTTCTCACATACCTAAGAATGGTAACAGTAGTCAGCGTTAATGGGAGGAAGAGGTCAAGATGGACGAAAGGTTTTGGCTGAGATTTAGAACTCACCACAAGCACATTGATGTAATATACAGATGGCTGCTCACCTGGTAACAGCTAATAACTCACGGCAGGTCTGTTGCCCAAAGGATGAGGACACAACAGTAGCCAAGTTTTTGCTTTACTGTAACATACAGAAGGAGCTTGAGATAAGTATGATGGATGTGAAGTATGTAAATCATTTAAAAGTGATAGGAGGGGAAACAAAAGGAATGGAGGAAACCATAAGAAAGAAAAATAACACTAAAGAACAGAAGCACACCCACCCTTAGCCAGCTAAGATAAAAATCTACAAGTAACAGGAAAAAAACCCCCACTTAATAAGGTAAATTCATTAAAACATTAGAAATATATTTAGAAAGAATAAGTATCATGCATACCAAACAGCCTGAAGCCTGTTTATTATTTATTATTCCAAATAAATTTATTATTTATTCCAAATAAATTCCATTTATTTGGAATGATCTGTGAACAGTTGGAATTATTCCAGAATGTGCAGGGTGTAGAGATCAAGGGTGTCTGTGATTCCTAGAGATGCACATTGCATTACAAAAAAGAGCAGTTCCCCCTTATGGGCTGCTGTGGATTCTAACATATCTATCAGTCTTATACCTGAATACCCTGTATTTTATCACCAAACTTAAGTCATAAAGTTCAGAATAGAGATTGGTTTTTTTTTTAATCAGTACTGTTCTATTTGATTTAGAAAAAGTAGAAAATACTATAAAAATCATGCTGTAGAGAATCATTTTACTCTTACAACAGAGCAGTAATAAAGGGCCACCATGACTTGGTAAGTCAAAAGGTTGAAGGATTTCCAGCAAGTTAATGTTTTAAGATAAATTAAGTCTCATATTATATTACTTTCATGCTATTCTAAATGTGCTTCCATAAACTCGAAACTGTCTTCAGAATGCACAAATGTCACCTGCAGGACACCGGTGCCAAACTCGTGTCATGACGGTCAGAGAAGGTCTGCAATTTCCCGTCTCCTACGCGAGGTGGCACAATATAGCTGGAAATCAGCAGGTGTTCAAATGTAACCTAGAAAACAAGCAAACCAGAGGTCAGAGCCAACTGCTAGGGATTGTTGAATAATTCTCTCTAAATATCAGACAATTGCAAATATAAGCAGTTTCTCAAATGAAAGCTTTACCAAAGAGAACATGCTTGAAGAAATAATGTTATGTCACATGAATTTTGTCCTGTACGTAGGGAAAACCAACCATTACACAATTTTGGGTCTGACATAATTAATTGAATAACCTTTAAATAGAAAATAGTAATCAAAAGCAACAAAATAAAAAACATTCACCTTTTTCATGGTCTTTTCACATTTTACTTATTAGAAAATATTTTCTAATAATCTAAAAAGAACCCAACCAAACACACAGCTAGATTAAAAGTGTCCCCCTTTCAAATTTTCAAGCAACAGCTCAGAAATGTTGGAATTTTAAAACATTCATTTGAAGGTCTGTCTCTGTGGGGTTGGATGTAGAGACTGCATTTGTATAGAATTCCTCCTTGCCATTTTCCCTTTGCAGAAAGTATCAATCCTGTTTATTTCTAATTTCACATGCCCCCCCCTTACCCCTTTTTTTTTTCCCATGAGCTTTAAGCTGTACTTTACCTCTGCTTTTATAGTCCATGTGTACAATTCAGCTCCTGTCCTAGACACCTGTGACAAGAGCAACTCTATAACAGAGCAGTAGCTTTGGGATACATGGACAAGAAATAGTGCATAATGTTTTGCCTCACCTCTGCTATTCCTGTCAGGTAGATCATCACCTCTTTATAGCCATTCCATTGTCATTTTCTGCCATGCTACTGTAGCTAGCAGAATTTCATAGCTGCGTCTTTTTGCATATCATGAAGTAAATTACCAGTAGAAAGTGACATCACAGGTATTCTATGTCCCTGTGTACTTTCTGTGTACTGCCTGACCTCCTTGATATACAACCCATGGTGCTGTAGTGGATTAGTTCTTTAGCAGCCTTGCACATCACACCTGCAGGCACTCCTCACTGATGTTTTGCCTTTTGCTGTATCTAAATATATATCTTGTTGCTGAAAAGAACTCAAGGTGTAAGTCTGGTGTAAGTGAACATCTAGTCCTTAGAATTCATCTGAAGTATAAAAATATGAAGAATGTGCATCTTTCAGTCAAACCAAGCCCCAGGCCTCCACACGAAAGAGAATCTATTCTTCCTCTGTGTGAATGATTTTCATTTTTAAAAACAGACTTTTCCTATCAGATAGCATCACAGTTTGTTGGGTACAAACAGCCATACTGGTATAAAAGAAAGCAAGAGCCAACTCTCCAGCCATGAGAATCTTCATATCTGCATTTGTGTGTGTGTGTATAATGATTATTTTGTTTACAGAAGTTATTTAAATACTAATGAAGAATATCAATAAGACTTCTGTATCTGCAAGTGAAAGGTACTAAATACATTGCTATTAATTCCATATTTGCTAACTACCATGCCCTCAAGAAAAATACATATTAATCCTAAAATTCACTTTGGTTGAAAACTGCCAGACCCTTTACTGTGGGAATAATGTTGAAAAATAAAACCAACAGATCTCTGCCTTTTCCAGATAAACAACAATATACAATTCCAGTGCATCAGTAGCTTTGCAGATATATATTTTTGATATGGTAAATATTCTTATCTTATTGTGCCTCATAAAAAATGTCGAATCTTTGCCATTTGCTGTGTTGCCTTAACGTCTGCCATAATGCTGTGTTAACAATACAATTTTTATCATATTGTGGTCTGACTCCAATATCAAGTGTGGATGAATCACACTAGAAAAATATTTATGGATAATAAAAAAATCTGCCATTTCCTTCATATGAAACTGTTGCATTCTCAATTAGCAGTTCTGTGTGTTCTGATGGTCAGGCTGTTATTCATACTTGCATGCAGTATGAATTCAGTGATACTTGGTTTATCTCACTTCTTACAGTTTCTGAAAAAAACATGAAGTACCCTGTTACATGGACAGAAGATATCTTTGCTGGTTGAGCTTGAGGGGAAAACTGGGTACAATTATATATTCTTTTAATTATTCATGAATTGGGTCTGAAGTGAATGTGTATACGTTTTTCACTTATTCACTTTATAAAATTCAAAACTAAGCCCAGAAGCAGTTTTATTCTTGGCAGCATGACAAGTTTCTTTTCCTCAACGAACCAGTCAAAGGAATTGTTCCTCAGAGAGTTTGTCATCCTCACATATTCCAGAGAGTCAGGAGGGGAGCTGGCAATCATTACACCCCCCATCACACATATGCCTATGCACTCCCTCCCTCTTTCTCTCCCCTTCTGACTGTGACAACAAGCCCATCTCAGAGGACTGTATTTTATCTAGCATGTGGTTTCATTTGTGTAGCTCATTTGCAGTTCATTAATCTAGAAAGCATTGCCCAATCCTGGGAATGACAATGTATTCTGCTTATTCCACCTCCTATCCCTGATGCAACACAATTCAGAGAGAGGGAATTTGCTCTGCTTTGCAGAACAACTACAGGAAAAGCAGCTCAGGAACCAAAGCTGATGTAAACATACATTAGGAAATTGTTTTGATCTGGCCTACCAGACTGCTGGCAATGCACCCTTCTTCCTGGGGAGACATGCAAATTTATGGAACTCAACTTGACATGATTAAGGCAATGCATACAGAAGAGGTAACTGCCCTTTGGCAAGAGAATGATGGCAAGAGCCAATGATTCTTTATGTTCTTGGCAGTGCAGGTAGGATCATGAAATTAGGAGCCTCTTGCAGATTCACTGTAATTTAGGAGTTGGGTATTTTTTTTAAACTGTATTTCCAGCTTTTATGGTTGTATTACTTTTAACTATTTGTCTTGCTGGGGAACCTAAGGATAACAGTAAATTTGTAGCCTTCAAAAAGCTCAATCTTTATCTGCTGATAATATGATAGTTCACGATATCTTGTTGAGCCTAGAGACAACAACAACAAAAAAGAAGAGTTAAAATAATGCCACAGGGAGGCACCAAATTCTGCTATTCACTCACAGCAGTGGGGTTCTTCACTTTAAAATTTAATTATCAGAGACACTGACACTCCTTGTTGACAGGCATGTTCTCAAAACTCATCCACAACCCTGAGTGGAGTCAGATTCATCTTGTGCCAGGGTTAATGAGAAATTACTGATAACTACCTGGGAATTTGGGGGTAAGAACAGCTGAACTTGAGGTGAAAGACTCCATATCCTATTATAACTCCCCTGAGTCAGCCTAGCAAATAGCTAACTGTAATATCTTAATTAACCATGTGTTAGAATCAACCTTATTCTCCCTTGCAAGCTGTACACATTGCTAATTACATTAGGTAAGCACATAAGAGCACAAGGGAAGCAAGCATTAGTTCTGTGGTGGAGCAGTTACATTTCCCACTATACTGTATAGCAAGGCAAGTCTGATGGCAATGGGGTGATGTCAAAATTGCACCCTTTATTTTAATGGAAAAATAAGGTTAAAGATGTATGGTAGTGACCATTACCTTTATGACCTGCTGGACAAAAGAGGTACAATAGACATAGGAGGCTGTCTTTAAGTTTGGCAAAGGAAGAAACTAGTTTGAAGAGCACAGTGTGTAGCTCTGGAAGCTGTCAGCTTTGATATGCCTCCTAGCCAGAAAGCCTCTAACACACAGGTTCTGCTGCTCTGGATGCTCAGGAGCCCACCTCTCAATGCAGTTTCTCTGTCCTGGGTGCAGTGAGAGGCAAGGGGAAGTGTGGCTGGAGTGTGTTTTGTTCTGGCTGTGCACAGCTGGCATATGATTCATCAGGGACTTGTACCATCTGGTGCAGATGAGAGTCTATCATGTTACACAGTGTCTTTATCAGAAATAGGGACTTGGAAGAACATCACAAAGCTATGATTAGTTTGCTGGTGGGAATTAACCTTTTGAAAGACAAACTTCATATGGAGAGCCTGACCACTTCCAACCATCATATTCTCCAATTTGTCCAATGCATAGATGATAAATACTACATTTTCTATATTCTGATAGTTGGATAAAACTTCAAAAAGTGTATAATTGCTTGAAGCATTTTTAGATCTAACAAAATATAGTGCCAAAGTCCTTTTTTAGAGCTAAAATACTTTAAAATTCTTCCTTCCATCCTTCTCCATCACTACACAATTTATTTGATAAGTACTCCACTGGTATCTGTCATGCTCTCCTTTAAATTAATTTTTGTTTGTTGCTCTAAGTATTAAACAAAAATTTTTGTGGTAATTCCCATGTAAGCTCTGTCAGTGCCTGGCCTTTCCATCTCTAAGATTTTACTCAGTTAGAATACGTAGATTTTATCCTACCCATTAATTTTAATTATCAAACAGCATTTTTTGAAAATTAGCTAAATTAAATCATTTTTGCAATTAGTGTCAAATTAATCCATAATGGAGGGTAGGTAACAGCTGAGATGGAGTCTCTTAGATTTTGACAGATACCCTCATTGGGTTTAATGTTTTGTATAATATCTCCTTGCCTTGATGACTTCCTTCCCTCACACCTAGGCTGCTAGCCATGTAGAAATATCATCAATGATTATGGAGAAAACTAATTCTCTTCTTCCATTTCTGAATTCTGAGAAGGAGGAAGGGTTTTTAACTCTGATGATACTAAAAACCTAAAATGTCTACTAAAATATCTTGCCATTTTTGAAGCCATACCTCTGGCACTTGATGGTTGCTGACCCTCCATGGTTTGTAACATAAAAAAAGCTACGACCAAGAAACTAAAGTTGATTTCATAGTGATAGGTGAAAAAGAAGCCATGTGATTAGTTTAATCAGTAGAAATAAAGGCATAGTAATCTCTAGTAAGCAAGCCACTGGAGAGAAGGAGGCTGGCAATGGGATAACAAGAACAGCCATCTCAGGATCACTAAGTTCATCAACAAGAGTTGGGTCTGAACACACCTTGGTATCTTAGCACTTTGTCTTTAGGCTGATTGAAATAAAATGAAGAAAACACAATGGTATTTCTCTAAGGCTCATTAGTGTGTTTGGCTACAGACACATCTGTGCCTTAACTGCTTTAATTTGAGGTACCTGATTCTGAGCACACCTTCAGCTCTGACCTGTGATTGATTTCAGCTCGACTTTCTCTAATGATTAAATGCTTACAATTGTCTGCACTGGGTCCTCAGATAGTTTAATTTTTAAGAGAATTTTTTATTTTTAATAAGCAAAGACAAGGCTGTAATGGTTCACTTATTCTGGAATCACACAATATGACTTAAAATTAAGTGATTGGGTTATGTCAAAACTTTTTGTGCCTGATCTGGCTTACCTGACTTCAGTAACAGTTTTGTTTAAAGTGGCAGTGAATCAAGAATTACTGTGATTAATAAATAGGTGAACAATTTCTAAAAATTATCTGTGCAAGTTTGAGAAGACAACTAAGCTGTTCAATTGTGCTAAAATTAATTATTTATTAGTTACTGGTTTTGGATGAGCTTTTCAGTCTGTAAATGTACTTTGGGCTTGGTCATACCCTAATAGCCTGGCAAAATTCTCACAGAATACTAGTACAGCTGGTGTACAAAAAACAAACAAAAAACTTTATGAAACCAAACACCAACATTCCCCTCCACAATTCAAAACATTAGCTAATGTCACCACAGGTAAATACATAAGCTTTGAGATACAGTATTAAACAAAGGTAAAGGTAAAGAACTGCAGTCCTTCAGCTAGGAATAGGAGACTTTCAGCAAGCAAACAAGATTTTACCTTCCTGCATGTGTAAGGGTCCCAGGTCATGCTCCACAGTGCCTGTTGTTGCACTGGCTGTTGAAGTTACCAAAGGTAGCTGCACCCATCTAAGTTGAGGACATCACACTGCAGAACAAAACATTGTCTGTTCCTTTCCTACTCCAGTTTTACAGCCTGCTTTATCCACACAAGTTGAAAGCTGTGGCAATTTAAACCAAATTATTACATTATTAGGTTAATGCGTAGAGCTCTCTTTGCTGGCTCTAATCATGGGAAGCAGTAACAGGAGTAGCAGTCCTGATAACCACTGCTGAATTAGAGATAATCAATCAAAAGCTTTTGGTGCCTTTGAAACTAAGACAGACATATAGAAAACGTGTGTTATTTTCATTTCTGCACTCTTCATGAACTTGGCCAAGGAAGGTCACAATCTAAGGTGTGGTCCCTTATTAGTCCAATTCATAAACAAACTGTGTAGACTATAAATTCTTTCGAGCAGCAATGATGTTAAGCTGTTAGTTTTGCAGTGAGACCTTGACTTTATCTGGAGCTGCTCAATGTTAGTGTAGTACAGATCAACAATGCCAAACTATTGATTTAGGGATCATTTAAACTCAGCGCTAATGATATTTGTTCAGCTATAGTCTGGATATGAACCTCACAAATTAAGAATACTCCAAGTCATAGAAACTCTGAAACTGCACCTGTTAATATCTGCTGTAATATTTAAGCCTTTCAATTTACTTAATGTTGAGCTGAATGTGTGAGCTCAGCAATGATTATTGAGATATCTGAGAATTGAGATGTCTCCCTCCAATACTACTGCCTTATAAAGTTTGCACCTAAATGCTTCCAGAGACCTAAAATTATTGTTTGTGGGTATCAGTCTGTTCTCTCACAGTTCAACAGGAATAGGACAGTATTTTGCAGCCAATTCATGACATACGGAATTGAATCAGTCCTATTTGTTAGCTAGTACATGGGGAAGGGGGAGATTTTTCCTGAGAATAGAATTGAAAATCCTTTCTATCACTACTATTCAGCCTTGGTAAGCAAAAATCAATACAGATTTGGCTACAGGTGGATTTTGTTACATTCAACGTCAAATAAAATGTGAAAAGCACTGTTACACATAACAATGTTGTGGTGTAATAGGCACCATAAGAAAAGAAAGAGACAGTAAGAGATATGTCTGTTGTGTTCCACTGTTTCCAATTTATCCCTCAAGAATACAAAAGAACTGAGCAAACTAGGCAGCACCTTCTGCAGTGGAGCAATCCAGAATATTGTCCTTTATTTCCAGCACATTTACAAGCTGCTATTACTAAATATGACTCATCAAGATTAAAAGAAGAAAAATAATATAGTCAGAGCTGTTGTCAAGTCACTGTTTAATGTTACTTCTTGTATTTGCTGTGATAAGCACTAAAATTTGCATATTCCTTGATAAATCATTGTTTAGCGATGTCTAGAGGGTCCAGTAAATGGTTTGAAATTGCCAGAATGTAATAAATGGTTATTTGATAATGAATGAAATTGTTTGAAAATACTGTTAAAATGTCAAGTTTTAACATATAGAACATTAGTCAAAAGGAGAGCAAACATGGAAACCGTAGTGACACTGTAAATATACTGCAACAATTGCATTTATTTGTACAGGGCAAATAGTAGATGCTGTATACAAACCAGTATAAATTGATATATGAAGTTAATTTCAATCTGTGAAAGTAATTGCATTGGTTTAACTTATTTAACTCTCCTTACAATAATATTTATAGCAGAGCAAGAAAGTAAAGGAATAAATTATGATAAATATATAAAATACATAGGAAATGGGAATTGTATTCCAGTTTAATTACACTGTCACATAAAATTATCACAGAAATACACTATGCCAACAAGAAGAATACATTAAAATCCCATTACAGTGTGCAGAGCTGGCTGGCTTTTGTTGCTATTTATTCTAGAAATAGCTTTTAATATTTTCAACTATTATGAACAGTTAAACTTTGTTAAAAAACACAGCATTGCACAAAGGACAATACAGGTGTGCCAGTTGAGAACAGGCCTTTATCATGATACTGGTAAGCAGGAATGTCATATCTTTCTCTTCAAGAATAAACCTGACCACATAGTAAAACTGTAAAATTTTAAAAGTAATTTTCCTTTTGTTTTTGGTTTTTTGTTTTGTTTTTGGTGGGGGTTTTGTTTGTTTGGTTGGTTTTGGTTTTTTGTTTTTCTTGGATGTAACTCCAGCTGGAGAGTTTTTGTGTGGCTGTAGTCTCTATATAACATGTTCACATACCGTGGTGATGGGACAGTTATAACTCCTTTAAGAGCAGGTGCAACAAGCAGGCAAAACATTATAATGAAAAAACATTTATTTTTTTCTTCCAAGCCAGATATCTGTGGTTTCAAAATGAAGTCCAGCTTATAATTTCTTTTGATGATGAGCAGCATTAATGTGATACCTCCTTTCTCTGTCTTGGGCTGAGCATCAAATTACAGCCTCACAAAAAGCAGAAACACGCATGTATTCCTCTCAAGGGGACTTGATATTTCTTACATTTTTTCAGGACGGTTGAAGTTTATTTTGTTTGCAAATAGTTATCTGCTTAGAATATAAGTAAAGAACACTATAATGCAGAAGTTAATGCTAATAATACGTCTGCTTTTTTTCTTCTCATTTATATAATAAACCTATTTTTAAATTTACAACTTCTAAAGCTGTGTGATTAAGTAGGGGCTGGTGCTTTACTTAATTAAAAAATATATATACTACTGTTTATGGTTCCAGTAAAAATCTTGAAAATATGATTCTTCTGAGTCTTCAACGTCAGAGGAAAATTTTTAATACAGGCTTCATTAGTTTTTATCTTCCTATTATTTTTAAACCTACTTCATAAATCTTTAGCATCTGATTGACAATGTTTCATCAATGGGGATAAGCAATACTCCGAGTAGAAAGGAAATTTCTAGAATATGAAACATCTGTGAAGAGTCTACTGTGTGCAAACTGAAATCCTCAAAGGTAAGGCAGCTTCCAGGGTATGATGAGATTTAGGTTATCAAAGATATTCCTAGTACTTGTCATACTTGAATAAATTAAATGAATGGACTTGCTCCAAAACTTCATTCCAGCTCTTTAAAATTATGTGTATGCTGTAAGAATGGTTTTTATAAAGCTGTCTATTGCTATAAAAAACCTGCTGCAACTAAAGTAAGCTATCATTACATTTTGGAAGAGATCATTAATCATATTTCAAAATAGCCTGTTATTTACTGTTCTTATTAAAAAAATTGAATGTGGAATGCATTCAAATTTCACTGAAGTTGTAATACTTTTACTTTGTCTTCTAACTGTAGCAAATTATATTTTAGCTCACAAGAATGATTTATAGCCTTTATATTACCATATGAGAATTTCAAAAGGATAAAAAATGAAAACATCATCTGAATGTTTATGCAAATCAGAGACAAGCACCTTAATTTTCTTCTTTTAGTAATTTTCTGATCTGATATTAACCCATAGTATCTTCGGTGACAAATATACAGTTATTTTGATTGGTTGGTTGGTTGTTTTTTTTTGTAAAGTGACTTCTGATTTTAGCAGTCCAAAAATTAGATAAAGCCTGCTTTTTAATATATATATAGCATCTAACTACACTGAAAGCTGGTGATCATTTTCAATAGCTTCAGCTGTCCACCTCGAAATATTTTCAGAACTGGAGACACGAAACATGACAGCCATAACTATAACCATCTCTCATTAAAGACTTTGAGAATCAACTGCTATAATAGTTGGAGTTTAGAGACTATCATTATGAAGACATAAAAAGAGATACATAAATTAAATACACCTACTCCTAATGAAAATTTCATTTAGGTTTTGCCCTTTATAAATAGTGGCAACATAATTTTTGCTGGGAGAGCTGGGTTTAAACAAATTCAAAAATCTTTACCAGATCCAAATCTCATCTATTTTCAGTAAGAACCATTAACTTGGTTTGGAACCACCATATTTAATTTGGTGGTTCTCTGAGATTTGCATTGTTGTAAGCACTTCATCCAACAGTAAAGATAACATCCATTTAAAGGGGAAAAAAACCAAAACAAAAAGCAATCTAAATGATAGTGACTTACTAAGGAACAGCCCAGAACCGAGTGATGTCAGGAACTGCTATCTTATTAGTTGAAGTAATGTAAAATCTTTGAAATATTATCTTTCTATGAAAGATGGAGGAAATTCATACTATTCGCCTCGATGCTTTTCAGCCTTAAGACTGATGCACACTTTTACCCACCTTTTCAGGATGAAGTACTGTTCAAGCTATTAATTTATAATAATTAAAATATCACAATAATAAACAAGTAACAGTGTGTATTACAAACACACCAGGTAAAAAGAAAACAAATTACATCCATCAGATTGACTTATTGCTATTTTCCTTCAAACTCCATTTATCAGCAACATTGTGCAAAAACACCCCACATTCACTTCTTTCTTCTTGAATTATGGCTTCGTGGCCTTCTGTCTGCTCTTACTGCAGCCAATAGGAACAAAACAGGAGCAGAATACTGGCCCTCTGGCCACAGATGTGACTGAAAGCCACTAAGTTCTAAAAGTAAATTAAGCTTTCACTTGAAATTCCAGCAGTGGTGGTTTTGTGCCTCTTCAGTTGGGCAAGTGACTTGGCATAACAGAAATGCTGCAAAACCTTATCTGCATTTTCTAAGGTCTGCATATGTCACCCTTAATATGTTAGGGTATTAAATGGTGCTTTTTGTCATATTTTATGTGTTCACACCTTAAACAATAGCAGAGACCCTCCTTATCTCTAAAGATACTCCCCAAATCACAAGTAATTAAACAGAAGTAAAAATCTCTGTCTTGCTAGTTTTTTTAATTTTGTAGAAAATGAAACTATGTATGTACAGAATCAAGAATTTTTAAAAGAAAGGAAAACCAGTGACAAGCGGCACTATGGGAAAAAAAAACACAACTTGTTATCTTGTTATCTTCAGAAGTCAGGTGCAGAGAACTGTCTCTAAAACTGAGGAAACTGTTGTTCCTAAAAAAATCCTTCCACACTGTCATTGAAGTAGAATATGGAATTCTGGTATGCTTTTCCAGCACGCACCATAAGTTGTACTAAAATCTCAAAACTGTCTGTCCTGGACTTGAAATCTTTTTATCAAACCCAGGTAAAAGCAAAAGAGACAAATGAGTCAGAATGTCTGTCAGCCAATGTTGTTTTAATACTGTAGCCTACTAATACTTTGGGTCATCTGTTTGGTAGTAAATAGGACACAAAGTAATCCCATATAAAGACCCCAACTCAATTTAATACTTTATTGAGTGATCCAGTGAGAAGCAGAAGGGCCATTGCTGTGCTTGAGCCTCACCAGCTGTGAGTACCTTGCTAAACCAAGGCCAAGGCAGTGGCCTGAATTTATGGGTGATGTCACTGTGAAGCCTGTAGAGGTTCTGCCAACTGTACCATGACTGAACATTTCCAGTCTGGTTCTCCTGTAAAGGCTATGGCCTCTTTGCCACAGAATGGAAGGGAATAATGTGCCTATGATACTTTCTGATTTGTCAGTTGTGCATTGATTAGAGTACAGATGAGCCATAATCTGAATTAAATTGTTAAATGGATTTTTGGGGAAGTTCAGCTGCGAGGAGTTTTACAAGTGCCAGCTCAGATTTTTCTTTGAACTGCATTAACCATAAATATGGATTACTCCTGTAGGTCTTGCATATGGAGAATTGGATCTGCTTTAAAGGTTCACCAGCAAAATATGAACATAATTATTTACCAGGCAAATATAAATGAGTCACTTCAGTAGACATTTTGATCAGGTGACTTAGAGTGCAGAAAGAATTAAATATTTCCATCCCTATCTGCTTGAAACTTTTTCCATTATATAAACACACACATACATGTAATTTTATATAACATACACTTTAAAAAAAATTTGACAGCCTAACTAGGTCATTTTGTTTGCATAGCAAAGCAGCAAGTAGGTTCCTAACCTAAAGGGTAATCCAATTTCATTTCTAAAATCTAAAGCGAATTCAGTGTTTCCTGCTATTTGTGAATAACTACTATCTGAAAATATTAATTTATTAATATTATTGAGCAGGTGACCACTCAGTGCTTAATAGGAACTAGCAATTAGTGTATGTAAATCAACTAAGGCAGCAGCATCTCAATTGCTGTTCTGCATAGAGGAATAGTTAATTTGTAGGAATACATTTTTCCAGCCCAGATTTTAAAAAGTCACGTTTTCCCCTGCTGAAAACCTCAATACCTATCATATTTGTTGTGCATTTTATGATTATTCTTAATGCCCTTGCAAACACATGTAATAAAATGCTAACAAACCATCATCCATTACTTAATTATGTTTATCTAGACAGATAAAGTTGGGGTGGGGGAGAGCCTGCAGTAAAAAATATTGTTTCCCATTTGGCAAACACAGACTAAATTTACAGCTTAATTATTCCTTCTAGTGCTGTAGAGAGATTTTCCTGTTAATCATACTCAGGTCTAGAGTTGATTTAAAAAAAATGTTATTGAATATTTTTTTTTTTTTGTAAGCTTAAAAAGTATGTTGACTCCCAATTAAATCAACTGCCCCTCCAGTAGAGGATTTAAATGTTTGTGAGGATTCAGTTGGAACTACACAGGGAGTTTTTCTGACAGTGATGAAACACCGTATGTAAAGCAAGACAAATATCTTGGACAGTAATGTTTTGGTTGCCTTCAAAAACTTCCCCTATGGAAAATACCAGAATAATTCATCTTAATTAATAAAAATACCTCTATTTTTCAACAAACAAGCACAAGAAAATAGAGGTCATTTCCAGAAACCTTTATTCATGAGAGCATTCCACTAAATTCCAAAAGATCACTTGTGTGCACAACAATGCCCATGTGATTAAAGACTGCAGTTTCTCTCTTGATGTGTTTTTCAGTGCTCCATGAGATATTTTTTTTAATTTGAAATCTTTAAATAGTATTTTTTTGCTACATTTTTTTTAGTCATTAGGAAGAAAATATTCACTGTGACAGTGGTGAGACACTGGCACAGGTTGTCCAGGGAAATTGTGGCTGCCCCTTCCCTGGAAGTGTTCAAGGCCAGGCTGGATAGGGCTTTAAGCAATCTTGTCTGGTTGGAGGTGTCCCTGCCCATGCAGGGGGATTGGAACAAGATGTTCTTTATGGTCCCTTCCAACCCAAACCATTTGACAATTCTAAGCCAAATTTGTGCCAATCACCAGGACAAACTAGACATTAAAAACAAAATCAGAGATGGCATTTTGTAACACACTTGACTCTTGTTGCACAGATAGTTTAGGAAGTGCTTTCTGAGAAAAATCATTACTCAATCCTCATAGTATATTCTTCAGTAGTAACTGAGCAAAACTCATTAAAATTGTGCCTTTTACTCCTGAACCTTACAGTCCTATAGCCATATGATAAATCTGTACATCAGTTAGCTGCATTTGAAATGGACAGGTTGTCAAAAGATTGTTTGGCTTATCTGTCTTGGCTCTAGCCAGCTGTGATTTGATTAACTTCTGTGTTAAGCAGCTCATAAATTGCTTTCTGCTAAGTATTTAGAAGTATATACAGTGAAGATTTACTAAGTTCCATTCCTCCCAGACTACCTTCCAAACTTGGCACAAAGCCTGTCTTTGTTGCACAAACACAAAAAAACCCACATCAACATTTTTAAGGGTGTCTGAATTCTGGATATGCATTAATGAAGTACTTTTCCTGATTATTTTTTTCCTGACATTTTGATATTTTTTTCTCGACATAGCAATAATCTGTAGATTGTTAAGAGCCAGTAAGAAAAATATACTTTACTTACAAGGGCTGAAAATCTGTTCAGTGACAATATCACATAAGTAGAAAAAGCTTAATCCAAAACCCATACACAGATATTGCTAAGATCTCATTTAGCAGGATCAGTACAATGCTGAAGTAGTCATTTTTGCATAGATTTGAACCTATACTACCAGATCATTTATGAAAACTAGAAATTTACTACTTGAGTATTTACGTTCCATTTTTAGAACACCAATGCTTTTTTTTTTTTGGGGTGGCCTACTATGAAATATTAAACAATTACCTGCATTAGTAGTTCTTGAAGCCATAACTGGATTGAACCTGATTACACTAAGAAAAACAGCTGGAAAAGCTTTTGCTCTTTTCTTCGAGTATTATCTGTAAGAAACAAAGCAAATATTTATTTCCATGGTTTTCTACAGATCATCATCTTGCAATGAAGAATCTGTAACAGCACAATCAGACCAAGAATACTGAACAGTCACACCAATTAGTTACAGAGAAAGGTGTGACTTGTTTTTTGGATGATGTTATCATGCCAGCAAAAATTTTGGCATATGTGAATGTACAGTGCTTTAAAAGGTGCTTTTAAGGACTTTGAACAACTTCATTCATAGGAATTTTGTGTATCAGCATAAAAAATGTAATACTACATTAAGGACACTTCTGTTACTTTTCATTTTCATTAAATCACTATAAAGGAGGAGCTTTTTTAAAGTATTTTTTTTAAGCTGGAAACATGCCCTAAATGAAACCTGCATTTTTATATCAGATTTGTTTTAATGCATTTCCTTTAGAGGCAGAAAAAATAGGGGGGGAAAAGGGTATTTTTACATCAGACAAGTGAGCTTTGAGGAGAACCACTTATAATACTGGATGATAGCACACATGATTAGGAAAAGGTAACAACCAAACCTAAAAATCCTATAAGGAGCCATTTGCATTAGGGATACAATGACTTAAAGCGCTTGAAGCTTTAAAAGCTCTTAAAGCTCTTGAAACTCAATACCATGTATCCTACTGCAAAACAACAGCGCAGTTTCATAGCCTTAGAAGTATTGCTAAAAGATTGCCATCTTTCAGCAAAACAAAAAATATCTGTCTTTACTGATCATATTTTTCCTGCAGAGGAATGCATTTCCAGACATTGATCAAATAGTAAACAGAAGTAGCATCAGAACTGGTCAATAGTAAAATTTTCAATAGCAGATTCAGAGACCTATAAAACCTAGTGATTTTGAAACCTGGCCAGGAGGGAAGAGGAGTTAAAAATCAGCAGTCCCTGACAATCTCTTCCAAAATAGTTGAACATGTTTCTCATTCTCTGAAGGAAGGAACTTAATATTATAAATGAGGAAAATGCAGACCTTCAATATGTTAATTTGAAAAGCTGAATCTTTTCCCCAAGTTAAGTTGGTGTGTAGACATAGCCAACCTTATTTAAGTCATAAGAATGATAATGAGGGTCGCTCTAGAGGAAAGCTCTTAATCATATGCTTAGAGAAGTAGATAGCTTGAAATACCTGCCTAAGTGCTTACCTGAAACGGGCCTTACTAGGTGAAAGTTAACATATGATGATCATACAGAAAGCATCTGAATAATTTCATGCTTATTTATAGTCCAGACAAACATGAACTCTCATTTCTTAGTTTTCACGTGTAACAGATTTAACTGTAGTAGGAACTGGTAGTAGTTGGAATTTTTCAGCTGATGACATCAGCTGAAGCGTCAAGCAGCTTATGAGACGACATTCACTACATGCTGTGTCTTAGAAAATCTGTTATAAAAGTGCTATACAAGCTCAGAATATTAGAGCATCTTCTTTGAATGAAAACCAGCTATCAGGAAAAAAAAAAAGTAGAACCCCCTTCTAGGGAATTTAGCCTAGTTATAATACCATCTAAGATTTAAAAAGGCTTCTTCAACATTTCAGTCTCATAAAAATTCTCCTGACAGATTTAAAAGGTAAGACCTGTTATGTTTATACTGATAACATAATAATTTTCTCTTAGGATCTGGATCAGCATTTAGTGAATAAGAGCTGAACTATGAGTATTGCAGTCTCTGAGCTTAACGCTAAATCTTATAAATGATAATGCTACAGAATATAGATTAAAGAACCTGTAGCACATTTTGTCAAAACCAGATTTGGCTGTAGACTGTGTAAGATGTTTTTGTTTGCATAATTCCTATACCCTGAAATATGAACCAAATCCATCTGTTTTGGTTTTACAGATCAGTACCATCTATATACTCTTGAAGAGCCTCTTAGTAGTGTTACGGTGCAAGGAGAGAAAAAACCACCAGATAGATCACACAGTCACAGGATGGTTAGGGTTGGAAGGGACTTTATCCAACACCCCTGCATGGGCTGGGATACCTCCCACTAGACCAGGTTGCACAACGCCTCATCCAACCTGGCCTTGAACACCTCCACGGAGGGCACATCCACAACCTCCCTAGGCAAGCTATTCCAATATCTTACATCTTCACTTACATGGTGAAGATTTTCTTCCTGACACCTAACCTAAATCTACCCTTTTTCAGTTTAAAACCATTACCCTATCCTATCGCTATCACTTCCTATCATGGAAGTCAGTAACTGTCTCAAGGGAGTGAAAGCTGTCAGATTAGGTATTAGCAGGCAATTTGGGCTAGCCTGTCAGAAGTTTTTAATAGGGGTATTATTCCATCAGGAACTGTCAGCTCATATATGCAGACAAGCTCAGGCTATCACAGTGCAACTGGAAACCCAAATATTCCCAACAGGCTGTTTCAAATTCTGTTAGTAGAGATACAGGTGCAGCCAAGAAGTAAGGATACCATGTGGCAGTTCATGACCAGTGAGTCAACAAAATATAAAATTATGAAGCACATTTAAAAATATTCTCCAACAGTTAAGTTTTTTCTCAATGGAAAATTAAAAGGATGACACCAGACAGGATCTGTAATATCCATAATATAATCTGCAGCCACATGACAGTCTTTCTTCTGACACACACATGTATGGACTAGAATGAAGCTTCTATTCAGATCAGGATGCTCACAAAAATCCAAGCTATTGAGGAATGTAAATACTTGATGTTCTGGATCTGATGGTGGTTTTATTATGGTTTAGGGTTAGATTGCCTGCACAGACCCATTTTGTTCATCAAGTGCCCTAGATATCTTTAGGTTTATCTGGTAACTGTATGTGAGTAAACCTCCTGTACTCCAGAACTGTCTCCCCATAAAGGAATGTTGGTGAGAAGGCTAAATGGATTCACTGGTTGTGTTGTGTAAGCCTCCTGTCTGAGTTTGAGGGAGTGCCTTTCAGCTACTGTGAAAATAAGATTTGTATTGAGTTCTGGTGAATTTCAGGATTCCTGAAGAAATTTCTTCAGAAACTGAAGCCCTTCACACTCAGAGGTAAAATTTTGGTATTTTAAGGGGCTGTGTTTGAAGAGAGAGCAACCTGTAAGTCAAAATGGCAAGGAATGAGGACTTTCCCATCCTATTTTACTGCATCTTTTATCTGATTAAGATCACAGATAATGAAAGCAGATTTAAAAACAAAACAAAAAGCCAAACCATACTGCAGTCCCAGAATTGTGCCAGGAATGGAAAGTTAATAGTAGCAGCATGGGCCACTGTTTCTCCTCCTTTATTCCACTAGCAGTAATTCAGATAGCAGATTTGTGATGTGTTTGAAAAATGCTCTACAAAAAACCCAACAAATCCATCTTCAGCCATCATAGGAAATAAGACCAAAAGAACAGGTTTTTTTCCTAATCAATGTTCCTACTGGAATCCCTCAGAGTAAAAGGCAAGCTAAAGTCCTTCCTGATGGGACAATAATGGTGCCAAGAAACCAGTGATGCCTAGAAACTATTAATAACTGCCCTTCCATCCCCAGACCAAAGTTAGGTGATAAATTCTGCAGATTTAGAATGAGGAAGCAGAAATAAAGCCAAGCAGTGGATGGAGGAGCTTTCAAATTTTGACTTTTTTAAGATTTGAAATTAGGAATGAATGGAGTGACATAGGTATCAAGACCACTTCCAGTGGGTCTGTTTTTAAGCCTATACAAGATGAGATTCAGGAACTACAGTATTTATGTTTTGGGGGGCAGTTGTAGTAGGAATAAGTCAAGTTATTTAATCAGTTCAATTTATCTGCCAATACAAATACAACACAACAGGAATACCCATTTCATAGCCATATTGCCAGTTATCAAAAGAACTAATTTGGAAATAAAATGGAGGGCACAATAGCAGAACAGTGTACACACCAACTAGCAACTAGCACAATACACACCAACTAGCAACATATTTTTAAAAAAAATTTCATTAGGGAAGAAATACATCTTTTCACACTCTTCTGCATGAATTTTTACCCCTCTCTCATAGAGGTCAGGATTTCAAGTGGGGAAAAAAATACAAAACTGCTCTGTGGTACTAATATCAATGCTTTGGAAAAAAAATGGCATCTCTCCTTCACCAGCTGAGAGAGCCATGACAGCCTGGATCAAAGCTCAATGTCCATTTACTACATTTAAAAATTAAATCAGAAATAAAAATTCATCTTTGTACATCCAAAAAAGAGACCTTTTAAGCATGATTAATAAAATGGGAAACTTCTTTCCCAAAGACAGAGGCAATGAACCTTTTTCATCTTTCAGTAGTGTTGCATGTGATGAACTGCAAGTAGTATGTTTCGTGGACTGCTGGAAAGGTGTATTTTTGCCTAAGATGTAGACCTCTCTCCTTTAAAAATAATTTTAAAACATTAATATAATACATAGATTTTATAAATCATATACTTTGGTATTTGAAACTTATCACTAGGTGTGCAGGGAAACCTCTCATACATATGTTATTAAAGAAGTTGATAGATGCATATGAATTCTCAAATGCTAGTGAGAGACTCAGCAGAATTTAATGACTTACGTCAGTCTACAGTAGTGGAAGGCATGATCCAATATTTGCAAATAGATATAAATTCCTTAGCAGTAAGCTTAAGTGGAAACTTGAATATCATTACTGGGAAAAATGTGGGAAAAAAGAAAGGTCTAAGTTTAAAGTAAGGTTTTAATTCACAGTGTAAGTCTGTAATCTCTGTTTTAGTGTGGTCTTGTCTCAGTCCTTTGCTCCTGAGACAGAGTTCACACTGTAACTCACACATTAAAGAGACAATTTAGATTTTCCAGTACTTTGCACAACTCAGACTTCTGAGGTCTCCTTACCTTGCACTTACCTGGCACTGAAGATTGAATGGAATTAGTCACTTCAAGTAGTGATAAATCTAGAATTAAGGCAGAGGGAAAAAAATGATCTGCATCTGAGTGATTTGCACAAAACCTAATAGAGAAAAAATGCCTCATTGCTGGTGATGGAATGAATATTCTATCAAAACTGCAGTCACAGTCTGTTCTATTGAAGTTAAATTTACTTGCTGAATGTTGTGAAATTTATTTCAGTGGCCTATGACCACCATACATCAGCATCCGACTCCTATCCATATAAAACAATAAGCATGATCTTAAGGCTGTCTTAAAGGCTGTCTGAGAGATGTA
The DNA here is from genome assembly GCF_003957555.1 of Calypte anna. Classification (NCBI taxonomy): domain Eukaryota; kingdom Metazoa; phylum Chordata; class Aves; order Apodiformes; family Trochilidae; genus Calypte; species Calypte anna. The sequence goes on from NC_044256.1 coordinate 6,781,482, forward strand.
TATTTACTGACATATAACCTGACTAAAGCCAAACATCATTACCCCTGTGACTGATTGGAGGGCAGTCATAACTTAACAGTTTTATTTCCCTTCTACAGCTGAGCTCCTTGACCATGCTAACCGAGCTGACACGGCATTTCAAGTCTTGTTACCAGCTCAATGGCTCTCGAATATAAAATAAAATAAAATAAAAATTAAAGAAAAAAAAAAAGGGACAGGGGGAAGAGAGACTGGAGAAGAAAAAGAAGAGGCATCTTTTCATTTAGACTCTCCATCTTGATCATTACTGATGGGCTATCAATAATTTCAACTTGGTTAAGCAGCTGGCTGAAGGTTAAATACATTCTGCCTGGTTGTTTGCGTGATCATCCCTGAATTCAAGAATTCCAATTTGAAGCAGATTTCTTTTTGGCAGCTCCTGTCTTACAGAATCAAAGATAGGATAGAAAAGAAGTTAGTTGTGAGGAGATGCACAAGAAGAAAATTTGAGTTGGTAGGCAAAGCAACCTAAAGGAAGGAAATCTGAAGAGACAATACAGGCTTCATATATGAATATACACATATATTCACCAATATACACCAATTTAGATGAGGACAACATGAATAGAGGTCATCAGTAATCCTCTAGTCAGGAGGATTTTGTCCAACTACTTTAATAGATTGTTAAAATCTAAGAACAGCTATCCAATGATTCATGAATGAATCATGATTTAAAAGAAAAATAAACTGGGTCATGCCATTTTGCCTGCAATGTGTTCAATTATCTTGCACACTACTATTTTGACACTCAGAGAATTATTTACAGCATGCACAAGTACCTATGTGTCTCAGCCAATGTGTGTACTAATATGCTGTTAATAATGCATTCTGTGGACTCAGCATTCCTCTTACTTGCATCAGCTTTATTGTTTATGTAAGTATTTATTCTTGGGAGTATTCTTGTTTTATTTCAGTACAAAAAACTCCAAGCTCAATATGAATCAAATACACATCCCTTCACATTTAGCTGTAGAAGGGTGATTTTGAAACAAACACGCCTTGTTACTTAGACACAAGGAACATGCACACCAAAATTTATCTAAAATAATAAGAATAGCTAGTGACTTAAATAGCAGGTGGTGTCCTGTTAAAGGAGGAAGAGAATTATGGTTATGTTTTGAAGACTCATATAGCTGCTTGCCTCATACAGTTTTAAGAGTCTACTTCTAAAAAGAAAACTGGTAGCCCAGGAGGCATAAATCAGATTTACTGCAAGAAAGAAGAAACACTGTTTCTTTATCAAATTCCTTTTCTTTAATAGTCTCTCACCTGTAAATTTGATAATGGCTGCTTGATTCTACATTCAATCAAGGGACAATTCCTGTTCCAATCTACATTCTATATCTGTTAATCTCATGACAGAATTTGTTTCCTCTGGTAACAAATTTGGGGACCAAAATTTATCCATCAGTGAGTTTTGTTCCAGTGAAGGGTGAATTAAGGTGAATTTGTAATGTTTTTATTTATCAAAAAATGTAAAGATGTTGAAAGAACTTGAAAGCAGATTTAATTTAAGAGAAAAGGTCATTATAAAACAGCAGATCTCATCCAGACATGTCACATAAATATCATACCATCAAACAAGAAATGTAAATTATCATACATACTCCATAATTGAAAAGTGTATTATACATTAGTGAAGCCACCCATTTATCTAATCATAATCAGTTCCAATATCATCTCATTTAGAAAAGTTGAATGTAGTTCAGGGTGGATGGTTATGAGGGTATCAGTCATGGGAGTATACAATGAAACATTTTTGAAAGATAGTTCTTATACATGGAAATCCAATCATTGCACACCTCATATGGAAGAAACTTACACTGATACGAGCATTCTGTGGCTGAAGCCAAACTGGCATTTGAAACTAGAAAAAAATTAAAACAATTATACTGAATAACTGAATAATGTTTTAATAAAATTTTTACTCAAACAAGATTCTACATTTGCAAGAAGCCATTACAAGAACGATATGGTGTTTAATGGTTCAGAATCGTGAGGAAAATTCTCATATATCATTTGAAGGTTCTGATCATGTACAGCTTGAATCCAGACCTCCCACACCTGGTTTCAGGAATCCAAGCTTCCAGTAAAGAGAAATTCTGACTGGCCAAAGATATACAAGTTTGTGGTATGCAGGTCTGTTACTAAGGGAAGTAAATTGCAACCATTTTCTATCACTGCTGCCCTCCTACTATAACATTTTAGATAAAATATCCCCCAGACATGAGGAATAAGTGGTTTAAGTTGAACTTGTTGACATAAAAGGACACGAAACAGACTTATTTTGCTATTCATACAATACATCATTCTACATGAAGTGCAGCAACATTTGCTACTTGGGTTTCAACAGAAGTGCTGTGACTTAATTCATCAGTAAGGTAATATGAATAAAATGTATATCATGACTACAGCTGAAGAAGCATCTTATGATGAAGACTTAATTTGGTACCATTGGCCTGTTCTGAAATTGTCATTCATGATTTTTTACCTCTGTTCCTTCATTTATTTTGGACAGCTGCTCTTGTAATCACTTTCATAAACTTATCTTAGCTATGGATTATTTAGTTTACATCTATTGCTCTTTTAACAGTGATATAATCACTGTTAAAATAATCAGCTATACTGATTTTCTCTCTTCTGCATGTTCCAAAATTTAAGCGTTTATCTGATAATCCCCATTCCATTGTGAATACTCATGTATATATGTACTGATGGCGTTATTTGCATGCAGATATATTCAAATTACTTTTGAATCCATCAGTAGCACAGAGAATAACAACTCAAACATCTAAATGTTCTTCATTAAAACGGGATGCAACATGTGAGAAAACATGCTTGACAAAAACAACATCCATATATCCTCATTAAATTTTTTGGTACTTACTAAAACTCCAGGTATAATCCTCGATTGTCCTACGTGGGTTGAGGATGGCAGACTGCAATGTATGACGCAAAATAAATTTTTATTATAAATTATAATAATTATGTGATTGGACTAAAGAACATAAATCAGAGTATTAACTAAGTCATTCAATGATGTAAGTGATAGAACAACCACTTATTAGATAGCATTTACTAGATCTGGAACAATAACCACAGCAATATTTTAAAGCAATATGTTAAAGCTATAGTTGAAAGTCAACTTAGTTATTAAATAGGGTTTGATGTTACTTACCCTACCCAATGACTGTGGAGCAGCTCCCTTTCTCTCAGCCTCTGAGGAGTTCAAGGGGTGTCCCTCCTTGAGGGGGAAATACCAAACACACCCTGTGGAGAAAGTACATAAGAATCCTCCAAGATCAAAAACGAGAGTGGGCTTTTACAGAATAAAGTAACTGATTGTCAGTCACTTATTGCTAAGCAAAACCTTTCCTTTCTCAGGGATCCTTCTAGATTAGCAAAATACTCTTCTCATAAAGACACTCTCTTTATCAGTTTTCTGTTTTTCTCACTGTCTGGGCACAGCTGCTCCAGTGTGTCTTCCAACACACTGGTAACAGGCAGGTAACAGGAAGGTAACAGGACAACCTTCTATCTTACCTGGTAATTGTGTTTCACCAGAGAGCACCAAGTAGAGTGAATATCAAGTGTTTCCCTGAGAGGGCGACTGAGACAGAGCATCTTGCTACATGCATCAAATACTGATATTTCTCCTTTTTCCCTATATACTGGCAGATTTATTCTTCATTGTGTGAACTCTAATACCCTCACACTCTTAGAGAAAATTTCTTTGCCATCCCCCCACCAGATCAGGTGAACTTTGAAGTGTTTCATTTGAAAAAGTTATCTCTGCAGTAGAAAACCTTTCTGTGAAGTTACACAGATGCTGAAGCCTCCTTACTGTCCTCCTTCACAGTTCATACTGTCCAACATAAACCAGCAATGAAATATGCTGTGCTTTAGCCAGCAGTTTCAATGACTATATGTGATTTAGTTCATATTTTCAAGCCTCTTTATTAAATACCTCCCAGTTCCATCTTGCCTAATATTTGATCCAGCAAGTTTAATGACCATTCCTTCATTAAACATTACAAGCTTTTTAAGACCTTGGCAGTGCTGCATTTCATTCAATAACCTAGTACTGCTACAAAGTCAACACTGAGTGCCAAGTTAATCCCTCGTGTCCACTAATTATGTCCAGTACTACAGCATCTTGGGTGAGCCTTGAATCACCAGGGAAGTGCAGGATTTCCAGGCCAATGGATTCAGCACTCCAGCTATATCTCATGTCTTGACACTAGATGTCAGCGAAGGGTAATTGTCTCAATTTAGAGGCCAGCCCAGGTAGCTCCTAGCAACCTCTGTTAATGTTTTATAGCAAAGGTGAAGTATAGCTTAATACAAGCATCTGACATATATTACAATAAAAAAGGATATAGTTGTCTAGTGTTTTTAAAGTCAGTCGTAAAAGATGAATAATGATGCAGTTTAAAGCTAAAAGACAGCTGCCAAGCTGAATGGCCGTGATGGATGTCTAAACATCCAATGTAGAGAAAACCTGCTCCCCAGAGACCACCATCCAAAAAATTAATTACTACGATTCAGCATCTTTAAATGTGCCACTTAATATACTGCCACCATAATTAAATTTCCAGCCCTGTGACCTTGAGACCATTTCCTGAGATAATAAATGAGATCAAGGTTTAATCGATGCAGATGCAAGTAGAAACTGTCCAAGGAAGCACAAAACCATCACAATGTAGTCAAGGTCAGGAAAGAAAAACCAAGTGAAGCTGAGAATCAACACTAATTGGTTTCTTATGATAAAATATGTTTATTTTAATTTGCTTTATTTGCAAACAACTGTTCCATTGTATACTCTCTGACGGCAGCTTTTGAACTCCAGCTGCAGATGAAGTCAGTAGAGGGCATATTTGCCTCCTTGTGGATAGCACTTTTTGTAGCAAATGAAGCTATAAATTCAGTGGTACACTTAGACCTGATAACCATGCTCATCACACATCAAAAGATATAAAGACAAGATACAACTGACTGCTTCAGGTACACTCCTTCCTCTCTAATGGAAGAAGCCAAACAAAAAGGAGAGATATGGGGTAGAGATACAGAGCTATTTTATATCCCTTTGTGGAGGCTATTTTATGTCCTGTGGAAGTCTGAGTGACACAAAGGGTATGGTCTGACTTCCGCTGCTGGACTTTATTATGTGCAAAATCAGACACCATCTTGTGTGATAAATATCTAAATATCTAAATATGTAATACTGCCATCAATATAACACCATCATCAATATAAAACATCACCTAGCAGAGGACTTATTTTAACAGAAGTAATTATTGGGGCTATCATGCAGACTTCAATGAGCTGAAAGAGCGTACAGCAAAGTGAAGTCTCCTTAATCATATGCTGTTAGAAAAACTAAGTGAGAGTAGGGTCAGTATTTGTTCAAAAGAAAAACCAACCCAAGATTTTCTAGCTTTTTGCTACCAGCCTTGTGTAGAGGTAGGCATCCTTTCATTCCAAGAAGCCCAAAGGGGGAAAAAAAATCCATGTGTTCTGACACCTAAAACCTCAGAACATTAAAAAGCATACAAGCCATCAGTAAGAGGGCAGGGAGATCAAACCGTGCAGTTTTGGACACCACAGTATAGGAAGGACACAGAGATGCTGGAGAGAGTGCGAAGAAGGGCAACTGGGCTGACAAGAGGCCTGGAGAAGAGGCCTTATGAGGACAGGCTGAGGGAAGTGGGGCTGTTCAGCCTGGAGGAGGGTGAGTGGGTGTAGGCTCTCTACAACTGTCTGAAAGGAGGCTGTAGTGAGGCAGGTGTTGGCCTCTTCTGCCTAGTGACTAGCAATGGGGAATGGGTTCAAGTTGCACCAAGGGAGGTTCAGATTAGGTATCAAGAAAAATTCATTCACCAAAAGAGTGGTGAAGCAATGGAACTGGTTGCACAGTGAGGAGGTGGAGTCACCGTCCTTGAGGCTTCTCAAAAAACAGGCAGACATGGCTCTTCAGCAGATGATTTTCTGGTTACAGTGACTGTAGAGATGACAGTTGGACATGATGGTATTAAAGGTCCTTTCCAATCATGATGATTCTGTGAAATGGGAAAATGTAGACAACAGATCTTTAAATAATAGTACTTGGATATAATATTTTGTAAAATAAGTATTAAATAGCTATATCAATCCTGTCAACATCAAATAGATTAAATTTTGAACCATTATAAATTCCAAGTTTAAAATGCGACTGACACTGATACAATAGAAATAACAGCTAAACGTATCTCCAGTAAATCAAAGGGGCTGGAATGATATCTAGAACCCCAGTATCAAAATCAAAGACTGTAGAGAGCTCTGAAATCACTCCATACCAGTAGGACCAATGTACAAAAATTTGTACTAAAACAGAATAGTCCACTTATCATCAAGGACTTGGGACTACCAGGCATAAAAGAACTGAGAAAGACATGGGGGGATGGACACGACAAAAATAACATCTAAGCTGCTGTGATGTAACATTAACTTCGCTGAAAGTTCACAGAAATAACTATCACAGCACTTTTTCTGAGCATATGAGTGAAAGGAGAGTGGCACTTAGATATTTAACATTTATGCTAATTCTGTGAGTGGGGATGTGTGTGTGTGAAACATTGAGGATGATTAAGACAATTATTTCCTGGTCAAAAACAACCACTTACCCTTGAGAAAGGGAAATATTAGTAAAACAGCTATCACATGGACGAAACAATTGAAGAAAATCACCTTGTGGACTGAATCCAGCTGTAGCTCTGAAAGATAAGTAGTAGTAACCTGGAAAAACAAAGAAATCAGAACCCTCAGAACAAAATCTTCTGGGGGATGGAGATAAACAGTAGAATTTGACTTGATTTAGCCTGAGACAATAATACACTAGAAATGTGTACTTACAGTTGCTTTGCCTTATAGTGTAACACAGCTGAAGTTGGATTTAAAAGAAAATTACTGAAGTTAAAACTTTCAAAATTTCCATAGCTATATCAGTGTGTTTGTAGGTAAGCAAATCCACTCCCCCATGTGAAACTTTTCCTTCTGTCATTCTGTACGTACCAGTAAGACCTCTAGAGAAGCAAGGGGAACCAAAGTCTTTACTCTTATCAGACAGGCTAGTGCTGTAAATAAAGCACTGTTCTAACACTATTCTCAAGAAGCAAGAAGTCTCATTGCATGACAAATGCCACAGACTGCCAGTGAGTAGTTCCCATCTTTTCTTATTGAAAGATCTATTCAGATGCACCAAGACAACCTGAAGGCTACTTCTGATAAGAATAATGGGCAGTTTCAAAGGAGAACAGGCAACATTTCAATTACAAATTTTTATTTTACATTTTTAGCCTAATTTGGTTTCTTTGTGATAAACAAGATGTTTTACATATGCCTAGTAGGAATAATTGATATTTCATGCTTCTGTGTGTTATACTTGTTAAAATATTTGCATTTAAAAGCCAAGTTGGACTTTTACCTCTAGGCTACTTATGTATCTTTCCTAAGGAGTCTCAACTAGAAGAAGCATTTTGAATTATAATTGTCTTCCAAATCTCAAATTAAGAGAGACAGAACACTGTTAACCCTTCATTTAGATCACTTATCCATGTGAAAACAAACTGTGATTTGGGAAAGTTGAGTAGAAGACCCAGCTGGAGTCACTTGACTCTTCCTATATTCAGCCAGTAAGATTAGCCAGGTGTGTAAAGAGTACTTATGCTGTCAGTGGTTGAAGATCAGGCCTCAGGTAATTTAGAACACTGTACTCTAGGAGGAGACAAATTTTACAGAGTAAAGCATTATAGCTTGATTCAGAAAAGTAAATTACTTGAAAATCTGCAGAAAAACAAGTGTTCAAAACACTTGCTGAACGTCTCACAGAAGCATTTCTTACTTCAAAAAAGATGTGTTGTATAGGATGCTTCCTATGATGGACTTGTGGAACTTCACCACTTAGGCACTGCAGATATAAAAAATACGGAGATACAAATCAATTGGGTTTTAACTGAGGGAGCTATAGCTATAAGAAAAAATGACATGTTTGTAGGCTAGGATTTTCAAAAGTGACTCGTTACTTTTCCATGTCTCTCTGTGGTGCATGTGGAAACATCAAGAATACTTTTTCCCAAGAGGCTGAGCAGATGAAAAAAACTCAGAATCTTCCTACTCACAGACTTCTAAAATACTTGAGCTCAGCATCACAAAACCAAGGTGTAAAATTATTAGTTCCTTTTCAACACATAATCGATTGGGTGTGTTTTTTTCATTTGAGATACTTGATGACAGTGAATGAACATGCAAAACAGAGGTTGTGAACTATTGAGAAAGCTGCACAGTGCTGAGCACGACTTGCCAACCCCAGCTCAGCGGCTGTGTCTCCATTCCCGCACAGCAGCATCTGCTAAACCTGGCAGAACTTGGCAGCTGCAGCAGCGTGGCTCTCCCTGTTCCTTCCTGAGCTTAAACATTCTCAAAACAGACTTTGTGCTAAATCCCACCTCTTTTCATGTCTGGTGTTTACTGTATGTTGCTCTACTAAAAATAACAGAGGGAAACTGGCCAGGCTCCTGCCTCCTTCCTAAGGGAACTGCCTTCAAAGAGCAGAAGTAAGCAACTGCTGCATCTGTTGCAGTTCTGCAGCAGATCCCCTGGAATGGGGACTGACCGTATTCAGCTTCACTATCAGCTGCATAAGATGTTTTATGTGCATTTAGTCAGAGCCTACAATCAGCCTCTGATTGTAGAAAAAGTGCATCTAAAACCTAAGAAAGGCAGAAACTTCAATGCCATTCTGCCTTGTCATTTATTATGCAAATGCAGAGGGATTTGCCTTACCAGTTCATATTTTCATTTTAACTAGAACGTTGCTGTTATTACTGTTAGATGCCAAATGAAGCCTATATTAAAAACAACATCAAGGAAGACCAGAGTCTAATACAGTTAGTAAATACATTGCCTAGAGGAATAAATGTAACACCTTGACAGTAGCAAGGTATCAGCTACTTCCTTCTGTAGCCACAGAAGGACATCATTTTGCAAGTTTTCAGGTACACTGGGAAAAAAATAGAGCAGATCAAATAGCATGTCTGTTATTCTTTGGCCAAGCAAAAGGACATTGATCAGTATATCATGTACTGTATCCAGCAGAGGGACTTGCCCACAGCATCATAATCAAAAAAAAAGAAGCTTTAATTAGCTTTGAAATACTTAAGTGTTCTTAGCAAATACGGACACCAACACATTTTGCTGGAATTAGAGACTTTTTAAAATAGATTCTTGTTCCATGTTCTACAGTGAAGATGAGAGAGGTGAAACAGTGGGTAGGCTTATTAAATCAATACAGATATGTTAGATAATGGGCTCTAAGTCAAGAATGTTATGCTGAAAACCTTTCAGCAAAATGTTGCTTGTTTGGCACTGTTTTCCTACAGTTGTTCCCTCGTTGAAGAATCCCCTCCAGAGCTGACCATCTATTTTGTAGTGTTCAGTTCCTAACAAGAGTATCCAAATACCTCTGCCAAATGAAAAATATTTTCCAAAAATCTCAGACAGTATTCTCAAGTATGCCTGCCAGTGACAGACAGCAAGATGCTGGGAAGTTTGAATTTCTTCATCCCATAACAGAAGGTTAAGGCCTTAAGAACACTAAGTAAGCTAGAGACAAAAAAATCCCCTACACTAGTTACTAGTGTACTAGTAACCTGTAACCACATCAATACATCTGCAAAGTTATACACAGATATGTATCCACACATGAACATAAAATATAATTATGTATTAAGTATATATTTTATGTCAGATGTAAAAAAGACTGTAAAAAGACTGTTGGGACACGTAGCCTTTTCTTGTGTGAAATAGTCTGATCTCACAGCTCAGTCAGCAAACACAATGCTAGTTTGCATTCTACCCCTCCAATACAAAGTCTCTCTAGGTAAGTTACTTCCCAGTATGTATGCACCAACCTTTTGTCTGTCTTGCTTATTTCTGCTATAAATAGTATGAGGCAAAAGTTGCCCCTTGTATCTATGAAATGTTCAGCAGTTTCAGTCAGAGCCCCTGGGCACTTCTGTAATAAACATGACTAAGATAATATTTACCCAGTTAGATATGGGTAAATATTATACCTTTATCACCATGAACACATAGTTGGATTCTTAACTGTGTGTTTATATTCGCACAGAATGTAACAGTAAAGAAGCTTAAAAATTAACATATTTAATAGATGTAACCCTAATGAGTGGGTGCCTATGCAAATAAAGTAAGATGTTCTGGAAAATGGTAGGGAATGCAGAAAGATCAGCTTGTATTTGTGAAACTTCACTCACCCATGTCATTTCCATAATATGCATATGTTTGGCTACTTCTGTAATATTTTAATTCATTCTTCTTGGACATGCAAATGTTTTTTCTGCAGTGGAAAACAAATGAAAAATGTACACATAAGGCCATCATCTACTGTCTCATGGTAAATCCTGATGCAGTGGTTTCTGCAATAGCACTGAGCATATGCAGCAAAAATAAAAGATGGGTGGTGTTTGCACACTAAACAGTGTGACTAATAACATGGTATCAATATTAATCTATCCCTTATGAAGTCTTAAGACCTTTTCATTTAATGAATAAGATGCTGCACAACAATATAATCTGTACTTTTCCAAATTGGTTTCTCTCCAATTACTTTATTTTTTTTTCCCATATCTCTAAATGTTACTGACCTAAAAAAGATTTCATCAAAGGCTGTTGGAATCCTAACCCCTCCAGCAACTGTTAAATTGGTCCAGTCTGTGTCCTGTGCTGACAAATCATTATACTTCAGAGCCTTACAATCCATGGTAGTATCTCAATTAGAGATAAAGGTGAAGCAACAGTGTTCCAAATTCATCTATCCATCTAAATATTACTTTATTCTTAAATGAAACAGAAAATCTATATAGTGATCTCTAGTCAGTCATGGCTAAATTTACTGTTTCTGCAGTAAGCTAAAGGAGTGGTTTCAAAACAACAGCTTAAAGCTATGTGAAGTGTCCTGCTGAAGTTAAACAGCATACTCTTACTTCTTTCTTATGTTTGTTTCCAATTTGTATCAAGCAAACTGGATTTGTGCATAGCTTTTAATTTGGAGTTTGCCTTGACAAGTACCCTGCTTAATCAGCAAAGACAGGATCACAAAAGTAACATATCCTGAGATTCAGGGCATCCAGAAGATAAAATTGAACTGACTGAAAAATACACTTGCTGAATTTTAATAATTTCTTCAGTTTTTTTCCTAGCAATGAGACAAAAGCTCAGCCTTTCCATCTCCAGGTGTTAAAGCTATTTCTAAACATGTTGTGAGAACCACAGAATCTATTATATTTGGCACTAAAATGCCAATATTTCACCAGCAGTTCAAGAGATTCTAAGTAAGCTCAGAAGTTAAATGAGATATTCTTTTTCTTCTAATAGGCAAATATTACACATATGACTGAGCCACGTCGTCTTTAGCTCAACAAGAACGACCCAAGGAATACTAACTGTTCTCCTTTTGGTGAATCTTCTAAACTCGAAGTTTCAGTAGGCTGAAAGTAGGCCCTCGTGTCAGCAGAAGCTACTCTGAAGGAAAAGAGCACTGCTTATTCCATTTCTGTAATGCTGCTTTTTAAAATGTATAAATCCAGTCTATTAGAGGCAGAAGCCACTAAGTGGCAGGAATTACTCAAGCCTCAATTAAGAAAAATAAGCAACTCTATTTCTCTTAGAACAGTACTTGACTTGAATCTTTAATTAAAAAAACAAAATAAAAATTAGAATAAAAAAGTGCTATTTCTTGCAGTGGGACTTGTACACTTTGACCAAGTAATCTCTGTGGAGTTATAATGATCCTTTCCAACCTACTACAGATTTTCTGGTATGTTGTGTCACTGCTACATTAATTATTTTTGCCTTGTGGAACAATCTAGAGGCTGTTAAATGCAGCCATATTTCACTACTAAACCATTTGGCTCATACTGGAGCCTTCGGGAAATTATTTGGCAGCCTCTCTGTACTTATTTTTATTAGAACATGAGAACTCGAGTACAAGAACTTCTCCTTTAGGCAACGGATTCTAATTTGTCTATGTATTTGGGATACTGTAAGCAAATCAATGAAAGCTATCTTGCAATGACAGCTTTTCCATGTTGTTCCATCCCCCACCACTTGACTGCTCTAAAATAATCATGATTCTCAACACAAAGTGTCTCTCCTGAATGGCTTCCACAGGCAACGAGGACCCATAACTCCTGGAGTTACTTTGAACCTCTTGAGATGCTCAATATATTTTGCCAGACCTAGACTCAGTTTTAGTCTCTCATGAGATAATGCTGAAGATGTCTTAAACATTTTACATCTTCCTGAGATCAAATGCTTATAATAAACTCTTTAAATCACATATTTCTTCGTATCTCATAGATACCTCAATAAAAGAGTGCAGACTGCAAATTACATTTGAAATAGTCTGTCAACCCACAGTGAGAATGCACTGCTTATGTTTTACCAGTATCTTCTATTTGGCAGTCAATATTTTGCTCCAAGGAGCTTGGTGGATGCCACACACACACTAAATTCACTAGCAGATAATGTGCTGATCTTATTGCTAACTTATCTAATTACTGACAAGCTGCTGATCTAGGAAGATTAATTAACTGTAGGCTTAATTATTTCCACTAGTTTTATCCTTGTGAAATACAACAGTAGTTGATGGAAAACATTCTCTCTGTTTGTATCAGATTCCAGTATCAGAATGTAGCTAGCTGTCTATATAATCCATCCAGTGGGACATCTGATGCATTTCAAGTCATGGTTATTTTTATCTACCACACATGAACCACTCCATTGGCTTGTCACACCTGAAAAGGAGCCAACAAAATGTATTTGCCATGGGTAGACAGTAATTTCCTTTCAAGGAAGGAAAATGTTTAACTTCAGCCAAGGAGTACTGTGGCTGCAAGACACACATTAATTAATTAACAGTAATTGATCTTGCTGTTTCAAAGTAAAGTGCACGTGTGACTCTCAGAGTAATGCTGACAATTCATCCAGTTTGGGACAGTGCAGCTTTAATGGCTTACCTCCACCTTTCCAGTTATTTTCAGATGAGATTGCTGTCTAGGATCTTTGGTTGTTCTCTGAAAAGGACCACTACTGTTCTAATACCAGAATTTTCGATTTATTCTGAGTAAGCTTTTGAGTCAATGCTGTTTCCTGTGTATTGTTGGGTCAAATTTCATACTGAATTTTAAGTTATCTTCCTAAAAGATTTGCACAATGAAATGTTGCATTGTATTCTGGTGCCATGTAACAGGAAGCCTTCAAAGACAGCTGTTCCTTAGATATGATTTTTGATTGTAAAACCATTATGCTATTTTCCCCCACTGTGGAGTTCAGAATTAGTTACTCTACTAGTTACCAATGTTTTGCTACTATCAGTGTGGGAACAGTGAATATTTACATTGTAGGTGTGAAGTTATATTAAAAACACACTTCTCTGGAAGTCTCATCAGCTTCAAAGGCCTTTGGGACAAGTCCTGATTCTGACTACAAAATTCATTTTAATTACATCAGTAACTGTAAGGGAACAGCGTGATATCTACTGTGAAATGAATATTCCTACCATATCAATCTTTTTTTAAATTTAGTATCTTAATATGACCCATGACATAAGTCACCTTTTGTACTGCTTTCTGTTTGATTATAATTTTATCTATTAATCATGCTAATCCAATAGAATCTCCCTTAATCAAATGCAAGTCAATTACCCAGTTCGTCAAATTATATTTTTAATGAAAGACATTTCTTAAGATTGAATACCAATTAGGGACACGTTTAGGGAAATGTGGCTTGCTTCAGATCACAGGGAACACTTGGCTCTCCACTGATAAGGCAGTGTTCATATCCACTTCCAGGTCAAGCAGTTTGAAGAACACTCCTCAAGAGACAGCAGGCAGTGGTTACCTAAGCACATGGGCACTCTCTCTTTCTCTCTCTCTGCTGTGTGATGACAGAGAGGGACTAGGTTAGGTAGACTTGAAAGGACAGATCATGACTTGCCACATGAGACTTCAAATGAAGGCTACACTGGGCAATGGTTGAAAACCTGGGATGTGACAATCAAATGTACCAGCCTAAAAAATGTCTGGGTGTTCAGACCTCTGTCCTGCAAGGGCTTACTCACTTCCATTAAATCATAAACTAAAATTCAGGCTTTGGAACATTATGCAAAAATTACTCATGCTTCCTTTTGTTTTACCATATGATCACACCTGAAAATGAAGTCAATGATTTGATAGAGGAAGAATGATAGACTCCAGCCTTATAAATTAAGTGTGTGAAAATTATCTTCACCTCTCTGCATTTTATTCTTGTCTCTTCAGTTCTCACTTTCCTGGGTGCCCTGCAACCTCTCACATTCTAGAGTGGCTTCCCTGAAAGCTCCAGCGAAATCTGACAGCAATGGCTTAGTCTGTAGGCAAGGCAAGTCCACAGAGTAGTCCAGAATCTGGTTATTCACACCAATATCCTTTTCTTTGGTATTTACAGAGTACAAAATAAAAAAGCCACCTCTATTTTAAGTTGCATTTACATTACACTAAGGTCCAAGCAGTACCATTATGCGAAAGTTCTGCAGGGAAGAAGGGATGATTGGTGTTAAAAGGCAGACACACAGAAATGCAGCCAGTGCACACAAGTATTTCACTGGCAGTAGCCTCACAGATTTAGAGGTTAATTAAAACAAAGACCAAGACAGACAATGCTCTGTAGATATGTACACTTATGTGCAAAGTACACCTAGCATAAAGTAACCTGAATTTGTTCCCTCAGGAAGAAGGATGGTGCACTGCACTTAGCACCTACATAGTTCCTTCAGAGTTGCAAATGAGTCTACACAAGGTGTGCATTTATCAGGGTATAAACAAGTTTATAATTAAGGAACTGGAAAGAATAAAAGTAAACAGACTTCCCTGATGATACAAACCAAACCAGTGTCAGGGATCTTGTCAAAGTGGTGAGAGAGTCCAGTCACCTCAGTACTCTGCATGGAGTGGAGAGCTTGTGGCAATCACAGTCTTGAAGGAAATTTTTGTTCACATTGACTGGATTAATAGTTTTGAGAAGCAGAAACATCTTGATTTTTAACCAGGCAGTTCTTTTTCTCACATTCTAAGCCTTAAGAAAAGCTGTCACTATCCTCTCTTGGTGACCTTCATCTCTCTCCTTAGCAGACTGTTGACCCTGCAATTCTGAAACATGACTGTAGCTCATTCAAGTTCACCTGGACAACTTCATAGAATCACAGAATACTAGGTTGGAAGGGACATCAAAGATCACCTGTTCCAACCTTTCTTGGCAAAAGCACAGTCTAGACAAAAAGGCCTAGTACCCTGTCCAGCCAAATCTTACAAAGTGCCCAGTGTTGGGGAATCCACTACATCCCTGGGGAGATTATTCCAATGGCTGATCCAATAACTAAATAATATGGTTGATTGCAGGAGAACCAAGGCTTGCAGAAGGGGAAGACCATCTTGACAGTTGCTCCTCTCTTCTTTAAGCCTCATTTTTCCTCCTTATTGGGACATGTCAAGCTGATCCTTGGTCTTGTCTTAAAATATTCCGGTTTTGAATGCAAACATTTGACATATAAAGCGATTATTCTGTGGTTTAAATGGAGGTTGTAAATTAACTAAGGTCTTTCAACAGTTTTTGAAGGACATTTTATAAGTCCTAAGACAGTACTGCTTTCTTTCTAGGATGAATTTCAAATCTCCCAGTTTCAATATTTATGCTAGATCAGAAGGAGTCTTACTGGAGACCACGTCTGCTTATATCCCTTCTAATTATATACAGAGCACTTGGAAGGCAACAGCTTTTCAAACTTTCAATTTACACAGCAAAGCAAACACTGAGAATGCAAAAGACTTGGTCGAGTATTATAAAATGCTGAATTAGGTACAGAATAAGAGATTTTGTCTGCAGATACACGACAAGCACAAAGATAAGTATTTCAAAATGCTAACCTTGATAACTTTGATTTCATCTGTTGCATTTTTATTGACAAATACCTTACTAAAGACATCATCTTAATACATAATATTCATCTCCAATTTTAATTAAATTCACACTCACTAGGTATGACTTTCCTTCACTGAATTTTCCATACAGTTCTTTTATTCACTGTGTCAATTTAATTTCATTATTAAAATTTTTAAAATGTGAGTTTTAAAGTACTATATTCTTTCACGTTAAAAAAATCTATCAGTTTTAATTTGCTGTTAATTTAATCAAAATAAAAATCAAGCAACAGAGACAGTTGAGGCTTATGAGAAAAATTATGCCAGTCAGCCAAAGCTCAGGTTTACTCACTAAGCTGATTGATGACATGTGACATAGTAAATAATCAATTTTCTAGCTCCTAACTACATAATGTCTAGCTACATAATGTCCTTATTTCCTATAGTACCTGGTTTGCCAATACAATATCGACAAAGCATCACTAGGCTGAAGCCAAGCTGACCTTGTTCCACCATTTTTCTTCCTGGACATGTAACAGTGTAATGCAGGGCTCTGGGTAACAGCATGCCCAGATGTGCAGCTTTCAGAAAGGCACAGCTCTCACAGTACCTTAATAGACCAAACTTGCATTGACTGGATAAATAATTCACAAGCCACTTATAAATGAGACTGTTTGGTCTATTTAGGAAAGCTAGGTATCTGTATCTCCAATCTGTAGACACTTGTTTGGGTTTGGACTAGACTGCAGAAGATGTTTGTTACCTAAGCACTTTTTTTGTGGGTGGAACCACAAAATTTTGCAAAATTTCTAAACAAAAATATTTGCTTTCACAAAATTCCATAAACTCCAAATTCCAATTAAAAAAAAACAAAACACCTTCATGGCCCAGGACTGGGTGCCAAATAGTGGTTAAAACAATGCAAGCTAAAAGAAAGCTTAAACAACAGCAATTATCTTCAGGATTTTGTAGAATCTAAATATCCTGAATATCTTTTGATGAGGTTACATGAATTTATCCTCTGAAAAGATGAAGATAAAAAGAAATCACATAAAAAATAGAGTATATACATTAACTCAACTCACTGTATACTATGTTTTGGAGAAAACTTGGGTACTGCAAAGTATCACAGAGCTTCCCTTCAAAGGAAGCTGAATTTGTAAATATTCTTCAGCTCAGTACATCACAGTAATTTTGTTCATTTTTGAAGCATCCATTACACTGCAGTGCTTTAGTCCTTTATCAGGACTACTGATTGTTCAACCAGAATAACATGGTTTTGGAACAGTGAGCACTGACTTCTCTAAACATCGTCAGGCACTTATATTTTTACAACATAAAAGATGTAGAACAGATTCTTACAGAAATTAAGTCAATTACAGTATATAATTGACACAAAAATATTATCAAGGCCTATCTGTCCAATGCAATTATAAAGCTATAACTTTTCTTTTACATAGCTGTGGTAGTGCGGGTAGGATTAGGCACAAATTTTTGTAGGATTATCACACACCAAACTATTGCTGAATTCCAACCTCATCAGTTTTTAATTTCTAACCAATATTTCACCCCCTCCCACACCCAATCCCACCCCTCAAGTTCTTAAAAAAAAAACCCTGTATTCTTCTTTGTTAAAGCCTTTCTCTCAGACAGTTACAAGTGAAGAGTGCTGGCATCTGCCTGTGCTCTTGCAATTTATTAGCAGGCTTGGGATAAAGCACTTTGGGTTAAAGATACTTGATTACTCACTGCTACAAAAATTCCAGCCATACTTTTTAATTCCTCTGCTCACCTGATTTTTTCATAGTTCTAACTATACAGTTCTAACTTTGTTCCAGTCTGTTCAGTTCTGGAATTTTCCCCACCTTCCTCCCTTTCACCACCCCTTTATTTTGGGAATGACGAGCCAGCTGGTATTACAGGTGACTGGTACACATGAAAAACAAAGTCTACTTAAATCTTACCTATTTGATTATCAAATTCAAAACACAATGGAAAACATCCAAGTAAAATAATACTATATTTTTATAATGTATCTTTTATACTGAATTCAATTTAGGACTGTTAGCAACATTGTCCTTTATTTCTGCAAAGGGCTATTTTTATCCAGCAAATGCATGTGGCAGAGGCAGCTGAGAGGGAGGGACAAGGAAGAAATTGCAGGGCTAATAATGATATTAAGAGATTTAGACTTTAAGGAGTCAAGTCAATTTTCATCCTGATTGATCATAATCAAATACAATAATTGCCAGCTAAAATACCACTCCAAGAGGGCACAATGCTGTAAGCTCACCTTCAGCCTTCCCCCTTACTGATGCTAACAGAGCTACTTTCACAAACTCAGGCTTTGCATGAAACAGCCCTAAATCACAAGCAAACAAATATGGAAATGGGGAGTTAGGTTGATAAAACAATCCTGCACATTACAGCCTGACACTTTTCTGGTAATGCCCAACACTGAGGGCACCGTGCATTCCAAGCAGTAACAGGTACTGAGGTTTAGTTTTTGTAAGCCCTTATTAAATGCTGTACTTCTTGAGACTTCCTGCGAGCCTGATTTCCTGTCACAAAGCAGCCACCTTTAATGTCACAAAAATTTATTGGCTGCATCTCAGTTGCTGTTCTGGCAGTTTTTATACTGGCATTTGAAAATAATCAGATAAGTATTTCATGGAAGGAAGGAGAAAGTTGAGCTGTTTGTTTCAGATCTTTTCCTCCTTTTGTTTTGCCAGGAATTATGAACTTACAGCTGGAAGTACAGAAAATTTTTGATCTTCACTTCAGATATCCTGATGTACATTTTAGATGTGTTTTGGTGCAACCAAAACCAAAATTATAGTTATTGATTGCTGGCATGAATTTTATTCAACTTTTAGACACTGATCTGCTACACCAGACCCATGCAAAATGGTTCAAGTTAATAAAGGTCCATCAGGAGAAAGAAAACCCTTCCTTGTGCCTCATCCAGACTTAACAAGGAGAAATTTTTCAGACGAGCAATGAAAATTATCAGTTCAGCACACATGGTACCTGAATGATGAAAATATGTATTTATATTATGACAGTTACATCTGTACATTAAATACTGTCATAACAACTAGTGTCTGATATTTAGTGATTATCAGAACTATCCTTATTTTCAGAATCACAATTATAAAATAAATTCCAATCAGTAATTATTTTTATTTTCCTAATTTATGTTCAACTTACTGTAGTTATCCATGAGAATACTTCTTAATATTTTTTCTGGTTTTATGTTTTGACAACAAACAATCATGTCTTTCTAATGATTATATAAAAATGTAAAACTAATTGCAGATAGTAATTTATAGTTGGGTATCCATAATTATATCTATATCTAAGTATCCCTGAGTATAGCTAAAAGACAGAAGGAAAAGGAGAAATGTATAGTTTATCTATACACATAATACAGGCAAAATAAATAGAGGGTAGTCATTTTCTATTATCCTTTTGATCTATAGGCTACCAGTGGAAGACATAATCTTTTATTTATATTATGTGAGGTAAAATTTTGAAACAGGATTTTCTGTGTCTATCTTCCTGCTCACTTCATAATTAAGCCTGCAGGGCTGCATGGTTTATTTTTTAATGCTGCACTTGTCAATTTCTGTTATCACTAATTTAAAGTTCACAGCTACATATATCATAAAAATATGAGGGCAAAACAATTTATATTAAAAAACGTTCTGAGTTGAGGGGGTGGCTAAGTTTTCCTCTGTGCTCTCTTGAAGATTTCAATTCAAACAGTTCTGAATTACAAAGCCAGAAAGAAAGTACAAAGCTCTAGCGCTCTTTCCTCTATACCTCCATATCTTTCCCCCCTCCATTTTTCACCATTTATGCATATATGAGATAGTTTTTTACCTTCATTAATATGCTAGCCTTTTTAATTTAGCTCCATGCTTGCTAATACAGTCAGTCCTACCAAGATCAACTATGACACACACTATGAAGAAAAAGCATCTCTTATTTTATACAAAACATTACAAGGTCAGATCAGTGTCTTTCATCTCTTCCCACCTTCACCAGACTGAACAATAGGCAGCAATAATCCTGTGATATCCACAACTAATTTATCCAGCAAGAAGACAGGTAGCACTCTGAACCACACTTCTGCCTGAATAGGTGCAGTAAATAAGCAGCTTAATGGTAGCCTTTCAGGCAGGAGGGCAACATATCACAGCATGGCATTTTTATAATCTTCTTGGCATGCCTACAGCCAAGAGCACATAGCTGAGCGTATGTTCCCTCTTCTGTCGGGCTTAGGATGCATGTAATCGTTAGATTGTGACACATTGTGCCTTTAAGCAAGTTTAACTGTTTTATATCCCCTCTGATCTACAGCTTTGTACATCTGTTAAGTTGCCTCTTAAACTTCAGTCAGCACATCTGTGGATCTGATCTTTCTGAAGCTCATTGCCTGGCTTGGGTTTTGCATGGTGTTTCTTTGTATCTGTCCACTGTTTATTTGCAAGGAATACCTTTTGTATTAGTGATCTTGCTGAGGTAAAGCAAAAGACCAGAGTTAAATCTAACGAGGACATCTTCATCAGGCAAAGAACTAAACGGGGCACCAGGAACTTATTCCAATAATTTGAATTATAAATTGGTGAAGTGAGTAGGTCTCTTTTCTTTATGTCTGAACAGAAGGACTATCTTCTCATCGAAAAGACATTTTGCTCCAGAGGCATAAAGGAGCCAATTACCAGACTTCTCCCACAAAGTCCCCTAGGAACACTGATGAAATAGCCCCAATTATGGATAGATGCACTAATTTGCGTGTGCACCGACTACCCTCTTAACCTCCCACTGATGTTGGCCAGATTTCAGATATTTATTGCATGTCAACCAGTCTCTCAATATTTTGTCCTCTAGCACAAAGCAGCCCTGTGCCCACCAGCATTCCCCAAAACTATTCACAGAGCCTGATTCAAGTAGCGCTGGGTAGAGGATTGAGCCAGCAATGCAGAAACTCTCTCTGACTCCTAGAAATACTTTCAGAAGTCTTTCACCAAGGAGGACACAGCCAAAATGGCAGCCTGACGATCTCTGCAGAAAGGCAGATACTAAAATTTGCTTTATAGCCCTGTGGTTTTTTTCTGTGTTACATTATACAGTGAAAACCTTCACAGAAATTACAGGCATATGGGAGGAACATTCGAATGCTTCCTAATATAGCAGGACTGAATAATGCAGAGACTGGCTAGCAACACCCAGAGATCCCTGCAAGCATAAACTCAAAGTCAGAAGGGTACAGAACAGCTCCTACCATGCAGCCACCAAAATACAAAGATGCTACAACAGTAAGCCTTAGACTAAAATAGTTATTTCTGCACATACTTGTCTGCTTGCTTTCTGCATTATTTTTTTTTCTTGGGAATCTTTTCCAAGTGTTGGAGGAAATACTGGACATAAATAATGTAGAAGATTATGAATACTGAGATTTATTCCTACCTTGCATAAAAAGCTGTGAACTATTATTTTTTCAGTGAAAGTGAATTGTCAGTGAAATTATCATTATGAACTGATAAACAGAAGCCTGGGTCAGCCAACAGCATCAGTGTATGTGTGAATGCAGTTCTTGTCCTGCCCCAGTGGGTCAGTACAGCTCACTCTACCCTGACAGTTAAGAGAGCACAGAAAGCTTTCACACCAGCAGAGCAGAGAGGTGGCTTCCCCAGCCAAAATTCCTTTGTGCAAAATCTTTCCTACACTGACATCAAGAACAAAAGTTCCCCATTATCCTTTAGTAAGATAAGAGAAACTCAAACATTAAATATCTGCTTTACTGCAGTAGTTTCTTTCGAGTTACTACCCAGATATGGTTACAGTTTTTAGTTAATATTGTACCAAGATGTCAGTAGAGACCATGTAACTATTAGTTAAAAATCCAAACCAAAACAAAACTAGAAAAAATGTATTAAGCTACATGAACTGCTTTTTGATTATATTTACAGCTGGGATTTCGTCCACTCATAAAAATATCTGCACTTCAATCCTAGTGGCCCTAGAACTGAAATAGAAACCTTCAGATTAGGCAAAATCAAACGAGACCAAAAGCAAGTCTGGGATGAAGTGTGTGTTTCTTAAAATTACTCTGATGCAACAGATCATTATCTAAAGGTGAGCACACTGCTAGAGAGGATAAAGGAGAGGCTTCTGCCCAGGTCTCCTCCTTGTGATCCTTTCATACACTTTCAGCAACTGGATGAATATGAACATTTGATTTATAAGCATCACAGGATTGCTCAGGAGTGTCAGGACCACCTTTTCCCAACACAGGCACTCAGCTGCCAAGTTTGCCTCTTTCAGTTTCGGCTTTTTTAACACTTTGTTACCCACGAGTTTCCTCTTTTCCTCAGTGACAAAGCCCTGCTCTTCCCAAAAAGATGCCCTATGTTCAAATATGATGAATTTTCCAGAACAGTGAGAACAGACTTCTTAGTGCAGCATCATTACCCCTTTGCTTGGCAGAGGAGTAGAGAAGAGCTTGTCTGAGCTGGCAACCATCAAGCTTTACAGTCTAACAAGTTCCACTACTATAATGAAAATCCAAAGACCTGGAAACAATATACAGAGCTTCCCTGACTAATTTTATTATGCAGACACACTTAATAGCTCCTGTTACAATCACATTTATAGCAGGAAAACAGTATTGGATTGTGACTATCACACTAAATCGACACGGATTATCAGTCATTAAAAAGGAACAGAATTAGCAGCAAGCAGTAATATTTTACACTTATCAAATCTACAGCTGGTCAAGGTTCATTACAATACTGTGCAATAAAGTCAGGAAGCATTGGCTCATTCTACAGAACATTTAAATCTCTATTGTATTTGTGTAGGATATAATTTCTGATAGCAATAAAGCCTAATAAAAGTTACACCCCGATGAATAAAGTGTTAATAAATTGACCCAAGACATTTAAATGGCTAATTATATTTGAGATAAAGAAGAATTCACTTGTTTCTGTAGATTGTTTGAAGCTGTATTCTAACCAGCTAACTAACCAACTACAGAATTATTTTATATAAATATATCTCTGGGATATAAAATATTAATATTTCTAGCTCCTTTTCCAATAGATTAATAATTAATCAGAATTTCCTAACACATTTCCTATTCATCAAAAGACTCATACCTCTCCTTAAAATGTCCAAGCTTTGCATAACTTAGCTTTAACTATTCCCTAGATTTTATTTAAAAAGTATTTGCACCAACTATGCTTAGCTTTTCAATGGACCCTTTCAGTAATAAAAAGAGGCACTTCATCATAAAATAATACTACCTTATTACAATGCTAATAATGGTATTACAAAATGTATATAAAAAGACAGACCCAACAAGCACACTGACCAGGTCAAGGTCCTCATGCAGGATAATTACTGTCATGGGCCTCCCAAGATCCTGGGCCTAAGTCTAAAAAGACATTATCCTTTAAGAATGAATTAAGAGTTACAGTATAAAATCCATACTTCCTTGAACTCATTCCTTATATAAAAATATCATGTAAATTTTGGAGAAGCTCCCTCAGCTCCCACCATCATATCTGCAAATGCTCACATACATCAAGCCCCACTCCTCAGTCTTTGGGAGGGTTCTGATTCCAGCTCCACAGCTTGCACAGGCATCCAGAGAGGTGTGAGGATCACGAATGATCTATATAACACTTAAGTCCACCAAAAAGATTTATGAACAGAAGTTAATGAGCAGTAAGGACCTGATAGATTCTTGGGCTGGTTTCCTGCATGACTGCACAAACAAACACATAGTACAAAACCAATCTCTTCCCTTCTTTCAATTCTCAAAGCCCTAGGACTGAACAGACTTAAAATTGAAAGCAGGCCAAAGCACCTTCAATAACATAAGAAAAAAAAATACTGATCGTATATTCTGAAATAATATAGTTAAGTCTTTGTGTGACATCATAATTACTAGGCATCAAATGAAATAAAAATACTTTAGTAATACAAAAATAACTTCCTGTGGATTCCTTACTGAGCTGGTAAATTCTCTAGATGTACTACAGTGGTATGAAAGCCAATCTTTGTCATTCTGTTACACTGATGTTCTAACACACCGTGTTAGACAGAACAGCATCTGTCTGTACAGCACATTTTCTAACGCATGCAAAAGTCAGCCTGTTTTCTTTAGCATTCATATATTGAAGGAAAATAACACTAGGTAAACACACTAAGACACAAATAAGCCACTTAACTCAGGAAAACTGCTTTCTTCATTGAAAACCTTTAAAAAACCCCCTACATTGTTAACCCTGTCAAATTCTGTTAGATACATATCTTTTATTAGTGATCATGATAAAAACCAGCTTTTTATATAACATAAAAAGATTATGCCTATTTTTAGAAGTAAACAATATAAATAAAAAATATAAATAAAAAATAAAATAAAAAATATAAATCACAGTTGACTAAAGTTTAATTGGTTACATTGCACTTACATAAACGTGCAGAGGTATTAAAACTTCACAAAAAGGATACGGCACCTGCACCTTAAGCCTAAGCCAACTTAACAGCTGATGTTTGCAACATCTTCAGTTCCTAGGTCATACATTTCCTGTGCAACTGAAGGTTTAGGATCTGATACAGTAAAGGCAAACATTGTGGAACTACAGCTACTGCTACTGAAATGAGACAGCATCCCTACATTTTCTACAGTTCAACACAAAAAGTCTGATTCGACGTTCAAGAGCAAATGCTTATCTTGCTAAGGAAATCACACTGTGAAACATCCAATTGATAGTGCTGTTGTTAAACAGAATCTGAAGTGTCAATAGCTGCAAAACCAGTATTTACTTTTTTGCCTTTGATGTTTTTTCAAAATTCTGTACTAAAATCCCAAAAGCCTAAGGGTGTTTGTTCTTATTCAAAATAGCTTCAGTCTCATCAATGTGCTACCTTAATTCTTTGCATGCCCAATTTCCTTCTTAAAAGATATCTACACTGTGTGTTTTTTAAATGGGTTACCAAGCAGGTGTTAGATTTGAAAAGCAGTATAAAGCAGAGGCCAGCAAGTAAACTCCCTGGTAACACCCTGTCTGCTGGGAGAGGAGGAGGCAGAGGAACAGGGGTGGCTCAGATGTTTTATCCTCAGTGCTAAACACAAACAGTAGGTTTTAAAAAGCAGATTTTGCCAAGACTTTGCATTCTCTTGACTGTCTGTCTCTGGACCTCAGTAGCCCCCACCTGTTTTACAGGTATATAAATCCTTAAGGAAAGGAGTTTGGGGAGGTCAGTTAAGAGGATTTGGGACTTTGAGTTACATACAACTATCTTCTACAGAGAAAAGGGGAAAAATATTTTCCCTTTTCCCTCTGGCCATGCAGACATGCAAATTAGTGTGCAAAGTGTGCAGAAGTGCCCACCTCTTCTGAGAAGCCTGAGGGGGTCAGACATCTGTCTTCTCTACCTTCTGGGAAGTATCTTTAACTTCTCCAGCAGTATTAAACTGTGTGACTCCTAAACTGTATAGCAGATGTTCATCTGTGTGTTCATCTCACACATTAAATATCTCTACTTTCTCACAGAAGCCTGTTTAAATAAACAGCATGAAATACTATCTTAATTTATTTAAAATAGTGTTATTTCTCTCTGTTTCTCTTAAGCAATGGGTTCCACAGGTTACTACTCCACTTCCATAGTTATTCAGGAAAGGTATGCTATAGAGGTTTATTTTTTCTGTTATACTGATCTAGCTAAAAATAGAGTAATTCTAGGACTATAAACATCAGTTAAAATATATAAACTTACAAACTCTTGAACAAGCAACTCTTTGAGTGTCATTGGGACTGTTCATAAAAACAGTCAGATAACCTGTCCTTTCTTTAACATGCCAGTAACAGCCATCAGACTACAGTGTTAAAAACTTATTTGTGTTTTAGAAGCAGAGACCATGAGCATGAAGAGAGTCCCATGAGAAGTGGAGGAATCATCTCTGGGAAGACAGATCAGTTCAGTTCTTGAAAGACAAAATGCAGTAACATTTGTTCAAACATGGCTTTGATCTTTTTGGCTGGAACATTATGAAGTTTTCATTTTTTTTCCCTAAATGTAAAAATATTGCCATACAGCCTGGTTCCTTGAACACAGACAATACTGAGAACCCCAGCTTACAAAGATCTGTGGATACCAGAATTTCAAACCATTCATTTGCACTTAAGTCAATCTCTGGCAAAATCAGGGAGTTTTGTATGCTCTATTTATCTATAGCATTATTTCTTTATTTATTGTAGCTAGCATTTCTCAGCAAGTCTACTATGCATCCATACTGGAAATATAAATTACTGATGGGTATTTATGGCCTGAATTCATTCTCTAGAGATTTTTTAAGTAACCATAGCTGTAGGGAGGAAAAAAAAGCAAAAGAAAAAAGCATCTTCAAAACCACGGCAGCAGTAATAAATATATGAAATGCAGAGAGAAGCACTGTTAGACAGTTAGACAGGAATCTTCTCTTAAAGAGAAGCCAGACTTAAGTTCCTTCAAACTTAACCTACTCACAAGTGTCACACTGCCTTCTGGTGCCACCTCAGCAGAAAGCAGAAATATTTTGCCCCAGCAGAAAGTATCTTAATAGAATCTTTAGTCCAGTTTTGCATCTCTAACTCGTCTTGTGCAGCTTTTTGTGTTGGCTGTTAGCCCATGCCTGTGGGCATGCATTCATGACCATTCTTGATTACAAAGGAAGTTCAAGGTGAACGTCACGTGGAAGCAAGGGGCTAGCTGCTAGCTTAAAAAATTGTGCTCAAACATGCAGGAGTTTTGCATTGATTGTCACGGAAAAAGCACAGACAGCTGCCAACACTGAAACTCAGCAAAGGAAAGAGTGTTTCTTCATGTGAAAATGCTGGTCTGCAGTAGAGTGGTCAGCAGGAAGATGGACTCTTACAGAACCAAAAATTTGTACAATATTCTTACACAAAAATCGTCAATTGTGGCCAGGTTGAATCAATAGCTCCCCCTGTTGAAAAGAACGTCATGGTTACTTGAAGAAAACTCCTAAAACACTTCAGATAGAGTAGCTTATAGCAGCAAAGATCCATTGGTTCAGTGCTACACAGCTGTCCCACCAGAATCAAGTACATTCTTAAAAGCAGATGTGCTGTTAGACAAAGCACTCTCCATGAACAGCACTACAGTCATAAGAGACCTAGAACTACTCACAGGCCTTTGAACTACACATTGTCAGGGATTTGATCTGATGCCAGCTGGGGATGAAGACACATTCCTTATTTCTAACTTGCTTCAGCTCTGGGGACTCATAAATTGTAGCTGAGTAACACAGCATAGAAAACCAAAAAAAAAGCAGCAATAAACAGGTTACTGGAAAACAAAAGTAAAGACTCACAAATCAGAAAAATGCTAGTACCTGAATGGGCAAATAGTGTCATCCTGGTGAGTGAGGAACAAAATAAGAACAGATAAAAGGAATATTACTAATCAAACATGCACCATTTAGGCAAAAATCTTTGAATTATAATGGAGTTAGAGGAGAAAATAGGCAAGGGACAAAATAAAGCTTTAAATGTAACCATGTTTATGCAGATAAAATATTGCAACAGCCAGTTTCCTTCAATTCCACCCACCCTGTCTCTCCCGTGTTCCATCACATCTTGCATTGTAACACTACCTTGCACAGACCTACTGTGGATATAATACAAACCCAACATGTGAAAATGGGTATTTGCCCTGATGGGGTCTGGCCTCTGGGTGTAACAAAAGAAAACTCTCTCTAAGGATGCATGGGGATGGCAGAACACTGCTGTACTCCTCAGCACACAACTTTGCAAATACCTTAACAGTGAACTGGAAACATGCACAATATTTCAAGTCAAGTTTACAAGAACAGTAACTGCTCTTTCTTTCCTAAGTAATCTAAAACTCAGTAAAAGCAAGACTTATGTCCCTTCACCATCCCTACTTGCAGTTTTCCTCTGAGCAGGAATCAAAGTGTGCAAAGACACAGAGATAACTTATTGAATTCTCAAGGACAGACCATTCTCCCAGATTAAACAACACTCACTCTCTGTCAAAAGTGCAGCTTCAAAACCACCAAAGCATGAGCAGAGTGAGGTGCTGCTTAGACCTTTTTGTGCATGACAGAATAAAATGCAAGACTTCTTTGCCTAAAGCAATCCAGATAATGAAATAATCTTTAATCTTTGTCCCTTCAAGGCACTCTCAACACCTGCTATCCTTGGTACTGTCACAGGCAAAAAAGGTGTGTGAATTTATCTCAAGGCTGGTAATTATTTCAGCTAATTACTCATTTGGATGTGGGGTGATTACCAATGCTCCTTCAGGTACAACACTGGTCACTTTTACTCTAGCTGATGTTTCTCAAAGCAGGAGAGCTGCTGTTCTCCCCTTCTCCATTCTTACAGGAAGATGAATTCCCATGCTACTTAAAATCGGTGCTGCAGCGAAATAGCTTGGCCAAGGGGTTAAAGCCAAATCTTCAGCAATTCATTTTATAGTCAAACATTACTGACTTCATTCAACCTTATTATATGCAGCAACATCTCAGTGTTCAGTATCTTCCTGGATGATTATTTTTATTTTATCCCGTTCCCAACCCTCCCTTTTCTTAAGCCAGAATCACCTTCCCCTCTAGAAATATGATCCAGATATCTAATTAATGTGTTTTAATTTGACTTTTTTCTTCCTAAGTCACCAGTAGTTACAAATCACAAATACTCATGATAGACTGAAATACCTGCTGAAATCAGGCATTTCAGTGCAGCTCTTCTCAGGCACAAAATACGAGAAATTCAGTTTTACGAGTCAAAGATGCCAAGACAGTGCCTTTTCTTCCTAGCTTCAAAACTCAGACAAAAACTCCTTTCCAGGCCCTTCCTAGAACCATATGCTAGAACCAACCCAGTTGTTTTCTTGGTGTGATGAATAGCTCAGACAGTTTCCCCTCTACTACAAGCTGTGTTTCTCTATCCTCCCAGGAAAATATTGAGCAAGTGACTCTCAGCTTTGAGGCAGGGTGAAAGAATACAGCTACGTTTTAGTGTGGAGACCACTCATCAGTCTGAGCTCCTAATTTCCAATTTGCAACAACAGTAGTTGTTATATCCATACCCAAATAGAGTTCAGTCCAACCACAGAAGTAGTTATGAGGACAGATACTTATTTCTGAAAGGTGATGTTTAGAGGGAAGATGTTGTGTTCCCAAGCTCTTCAATTCTGGTAGATGCAACACTGAATCCAGGCTCTGGAATGATCAAGGAAGAATGCAGGAGTTTTCCCAGTTTTCATATTCTGATACTGTAAGAAAATTCAAAGATGTGGTCCATCCACTGCAACCACAGCAAAAGAGGATCCTCTTCCTTCACCTTTTATACTGGGAGACTTTTCCTCACCCTTCCCCCTCTGTGATAGAGGAGAGCTGTGAAGTATCAACTCTATCAAGCTCTTAAATCAACCCTGCTTCCAAAGGTTCCATTCAAGCTGAATTATTCAGTGGTCTTGTCTGTTTATTGCAGGTACTGGTATTACTGGAGGTACACCTGCCTTTTCTTGAGCATGAGTATAAATAAGTCAGTCAGTTGAAGGTCACAAGCCTCCTTTTCCAGGCCATAACTGCGGGAAGCAAGAGGAACTGGGTGGGAATACCCAGGGCCCAAGCAGGGAAACTACTCAACAGCCAGCTGGTATTCAATCAGCACAGAGCTAACATTCAACAAAAGAAAGGCAAGAGCAACAGTGGTTCTGCTCAGCTTGAATTTCCATTCATCTGTCTGGACAGCACAGCCACACAGGTCCTTCAGCACTGCTTTTCTCCACAGTAGGTCAAGCTTTTTAAAATTTCGCTCTCATAAAGAGAAATAAAACAATATTACACTCCCCGTTTCTGAGAGAAATCACCTTAAAGATTTGTTCAAAATAATAATAAAAATATTTTTTTTGAAAGAACAACTTGGAAATAGGAAAAACAGATTTTTATTTATTTGTCTTTAGTTTTCTAAATGTTAAATTACATTAAAACACTGTACTATAAACCAATCATTTTAATGCACAATATACCACATTGCTTTGATTTTCCTTTTTAATACTCACCACTCAAAGACTGCTTCAGGTTCTTAAATAATTGGGAAGACAACTGTAGCCTCTCAGAATCCAGTGGTCATTAGCAGCTAAAGATTCTAAAGAGCTGCACTGCTCCAAGCAGCAGAGTGGTTTTATACTCCTAAAGAGGCAATTAATACTTCTCTATTGTTTTGTTCTCATCAGTTTGAGAACTGTCTGTGCTTTGGCAGAGGGCATTATTTATGGTCTAGTTTGCTATCAGGTGGGATTCTTTGCTGGCTGATTGATGTCTTCTGACATGTCTCTTACAGAAGGGATAGAATATGGAAAAAAAGAAAAGTAGCAAACAGTCTGTAGGCTCCAGTTCTCTCTGTAAAAGAAGAAAGTCCTTTGAGAGTCATCAGTCAGTAGTAGCACATTCCCTTGTCATTAGCATCAGTACTACATTCTCTGCAGCACCTTGTTTTGCCTGAAGGATAAATTGTATGAGGGTGGGATTCTTTATAATATATTTAGGTCATCAATATTATACTAACATCACCACATCTCTCTTCAGGACATGATCTAAAAAAATTGTCTCTGCTCTCCCCGTATTTCCTGCTCACCTCCTGACCACACCACGGGAATTCCTCTTTTCCTACTTATTTCCTACAGTATAGATTCATGGACATTTAATCCTCTGGCTATTCTTCCCGTAATGCTAAACAGTCATCTCTTAGCTTGTAATGATTCTGATCTTGTTCTTCATGCTATCTGGTCAAACTGGAGTCAACTGTGGCCACTGCCATCAGTATCTGACCCTTTCCTCAAGAAATTCTCTCC
Source organism: Calypte anna (assembly GCF_003957555.1). Taxonomy (NCBI): domain Eukaryota; kingdom Metazoa; phylum Chordata; class Aves; order Apodiformes; family Trochilidae; genus Calypte; species Calypte anna. The sequence continues at coordinate 6,812,435 of NC_044256.1, forward strand.
AACCTACTAGTGCCTAGAGTATTCCTAGGGAGCCTTGAGCCCTTCCTTGGATTTTTATCCTTATTCTGGTCTCCTTTCTGCTCATCACCCCCTAGAAGTATCTTGAAACATACAAGGGAAAGGTCTATTTATTCCTTGCCAGGAAACCTACTTTATCTTTTCTGATCTCACAAGTGTAGACATCAGAGGCTTAAAGTTCCAGTGCCTTACTGCCTTTTCCTTGCTTTCATTTTTTTATTAATAAGCTGGGAGAATTTTCTGGAATCTGGTCCCCCAGCATAAAGCTTCCTTTTTCTGTATCTCACCTCAGAAATTGCTCCTTTGGTCTTTTTTAACTATCAGAAATTTGGTAGGTGTCTTCAGGATTCTTTAATCTGGTCTTTCTTTAAATGTCACCTTACACTTACTGGTCAGAGTATTAACCAGACAGTGCACTTATCAAAAAAGCTTTGTGTAAAAAGAATAACTTGTCATGGGAGACAGCTCAAATGCAAGTGTAGACCAAAGTGGTAGCACCTGCTTATGGAAGATAAGGTAACATCTTCCTTGTGTAACACGCAGACAAGGCTAAAGTGAGACCTGTGGGACACCAGGAAGATGGAAGCCAGTGTACAATGCTAATCTATAGGATGTCTCAAACAAAGAGTCAGTTCTATGGTCTACAGTCAACAGTATCTCCTAGGTGCTTGGTGCTGAAGCATTTCAGAATTGCAGTCTAGCTGGAAATATCCAAGTTTTGAAATTAATATTCTTCACTGACTGAGTGAATTGAGTGACTGAGTTTTTACTATGTTAGCTCCCAAACTGCATGATCACAGCTCCTTCTCCATCACACAGAAAGGTGTCAAGAGAAGTAACAACAGGGGACAAGCCAGATATATAAAATGGATGTGGATCAATTGAACTTACTATTCTATGTATTAAAATCCAGATAGTGTGTGCACACACATACAAATTTTCCTCAGTTTGAGGAATAAACAGAAGAATTTGATATCAGAATAGTAAGATTCTGCTTAGGTTTTCCTTTTTGAATAAAAGAAACCAATCTTAAGAGAAAAGAGAAAACACACAAAAAACCCCATTCTGGATTACTACACAAGATCTCAACTGATGACTGTATATTCAACCTGCTAATTATTTCTGCTATAGATTTAAAATTATGAGATTTCACAGAACTGCTGACTTCTAAATTATTACAGTATCAAAAAGTGTAAGTATTAAATCAAGCTGCTACATGAAAATATGAACAACTTTTGGTATTAGCTCTTACCATTGAAGAAATTCTATGACATCTATAAAAGCCCTATTATGAAAGTTATAATTCCAGTGTCTTGAGATGCCCTGTAACACAGAGGTGCATGAGGTGCACTTGTATCAGATGGTACCTGCAATAAGTTGACTTAGACACATTGCAGCAATATTGTCTGTATATCTAAAGGCAACATTCAAAGTAGATGGTCCCAATTTCTTGAGCCTACTAGCAAAATATTCCTTTTCTACCTACAATGCTGCTCCTCAGAAGCACTCTGTATTCTTGAACATCAGTTGAACACACCCCTCAAGATTACCTTCAGCACTTGAGAAATTTTACTCTTTCCATAACTCTTTTCTTGGCTTAGAATTTCCTTGCAGAGTCTTACTCTCTTTCAACTTCAGTTTAACAAAGTTGATGAATGAGAAAAACCTGGGGTTTCAAGTACAAGAACAATTTTTAAGTTCCTGCTTAGGACTCACATTTTTTAATTCCATTGTATCACACAGATCTTTAAGAGATTTATGAAACTAATGAGGTTTTCTCCCCACAAAACAAAAACCTAGGAGTATAAAACAGGTGAAAGCAAAGGTTCAACTTCTTTTTTAAATACACCACTATTCCAAAGGCCAAGTGTGTCTAACCAGGCTTGTTCTCCTAACATTGCAAAAGGTATTCTTGGGAACAGGTGATTTTTCAGGAGCGGAAAATGAAGTTTTTGTCTCCTTTTTTTTTGCTATTAAAAGGCTTTTAAAATCGTGAAAGCACAAGGCTCCATGTAAATAATGACACTCATCTCAAACAGGCCTTTACTTTGGAAATTGATCCTGGTAACCCACTGTTAAAAGCAACTGTAAACCACTGACAGCCACAGAGCACTGGAACAGGGGGACTGGAAGCAAACACTATAATCTCTTTGCTCTTACAGCCAAGTCATAACCATACACTCATGATACCACAAAAATGGTTTAAAAACAGATATTCCACTTTTCTGTTTACCCTAGTTTTTACAAAGACACAGAGAGAGGCTGTGGTGCTGTTATGTGTTATATTTCAAAACTCTTAGCACTAACAAGGATAGTAAGATGATTTAAGAAGGTATTTTCACATATTTAATGGGGCTTTTTTACTCAACCTGTCCCACTTTCAGTATTCACCCTTCAGCTTGCCAAACTTGTGTTCCTTTTTTCTTTTTGGATAGTCATTATGGTGTTTCTGTCCCTGGATATCTGTTGGTTTTCCTCACAATATTTCACTTAAATCCCATTTTCTTTTTCCAACAATCATGAAAACAAAAACATTGAGCTACTGAGAGACTCTGTATTACTTTGCCACTTTGTATGGAATGACTCGAACACATAAACAAATCTAAGATCGCTATTACAGCACAACAACAGTAAAAGAGGCAGTACCTGACCTGATTTATTGATTTGACTAGACAAATAATATTCTGTAATTTACTTGTGTTCTGAAGCCAGAATTTGCTGTGACTGACAAACTCATAGTCAAGGAAAAAAGCTGCCCATTTAAAAACATTTGTGCAAGACGGAACACTGCAAACCTCATGCAGCACAGCCTGGTAACAGGATATGTGTGTATTACAGATAGAAAATGCTTTGACAACTTTAATGTGTCCTTTCCCAGTGTAATGGTTTGGTGCATAAAAATTAATGTTTTTCTTCAACATGATCCCTCAGCTCCTTACTTAAAGATTTCAACTCATTTTCCAACACACGATGAAGCATCTTCCCTGTTATAATGTGACAATGGCACTACTGAGCACAACTATTTCAGTCTGAATATGCCACTGCAAGACAGAAAAAATCTGAAGAGGCAATTCCACCTAGAACTACACAGCAGATGCATAAGAAAGAGAAAGAAGAATGATTAAACATGCATTAGCTCAGTCTGAAAAACAATGCTCTTGACAAAAGAACCCTCAGTGCATCTGGTAAAAGGGGAGCAGCACTAAGATTAGCTGAATGATAGATAGGCAAAGAATTTGAGTGGTTCTGATACAGTGTCTTTGAAATACTTGAGATGTAAATGTGTCTATTCAGACAAAGTCAACTTTAAAATCATCTCACTCTAAAATAAATCACTTCTGAAAAGTCTAGAAAAAAAACTTCCTAACTAACCAGCTCAAGTATTAAATTTGGCATGTGGAATAATCAAAAACTAATGACCCACATGCTTTTATTTCAAATAAATCAACATGCAACACACTGAACATCACACACACACAACTGCTTTTTTTTTACCCCTACAGCGTGGTTATTCTATAACTGGAGTGCAGTTTTATAAACTATGCTTAAATTATGTATTGCCTCATATCACCTCACAACACATCATTTCTCCTGTACCTTGTCTGTTTGATCTCAACTCCTGACCAGAAAGAGTCCTCATCCCAAAAAAAAGCAGCTAGTGAGATCTGATTCAATCCAGGTCACACCCCTAATAATTAATATCTTCAGAGAGATATTGCTGCTTGTATATTTATTTCGGATGGACTAATTTTGCCTTGTGAAGTACCTTTAGAGAGATTGCTCACAGGAATACGTAAGATAAATTTAGAAATAAAAAAAATTTTTTTAAATGTATTTGACACATTAAACCCCACATTATTTTTTCTCCAGGCCCTATATCTGCTATTTTCCAAAAGAAAACCCCACATTCAATCTCCTCAGCTAAAAAGACTGAAACTACAAGAACATTCTCTTTATTGCAAAACTTCAGGAGAACCTATATACAGCCTCATAAAAGGACCAATCCCATAATCTTTATTTTTACATTTGAGAGGAGCTAACCATAACCATCACTTGTACACTGGTTCCTCACCTATCTGGTAGCTGCCTATTACTGTTTGTCAACCTTCATCAAAGTCTCAGGACTCTCAGAAGAGAAAATCCTGCTAACTGCTGAACCAAGTCAACTGTTTCTTCACAGGATTCTTTTTAAAGAATTAAATTGAGAAAGACACCTGCTTTAATAACATATTCTAATGAGTTTCAAAGATCTAAAATACAAAATTTTGATAAAATCAAAACCTGAAAATCTTATTGCTGCTCCAAATCTGTACTGTTCTTAGCACAGTCACAGTGAGTACCCTCGTGAGTCCAGGAAAGCAGAACCATGCAGATTCCCATCCCAATTCATTAGCAAGTTCTGCATCGTTTACTTGTGTTTTCTACAGAATTAGCTTGCAAAAAGCGTGGGAGATTTCAGGAGTGATGAAACACCACAACTATCCTGGGTCTGCTGCAATGTAGGAATGCCTAGCACCCTGGTGTGTCTCACAGGGATGCATAGCCCAAAGAAGGCAATCTGAACTGATGAAGATATTCCTGAGGGAACTCTTCATTAAATCCCAGCCATTTATAACACTAACTCATTACAAGAAATTATTACTATAGCAACCACTGCACACCATGCATTTGCTAGCATGAACAGCAGTGTGTCAGCTTGGTGCAGGAAGTGGAAAGGAAACAAGCCAAACCAAAAACTTCTGGAGAGGTTTAGCATAGTCAGTCATAATTAAATTATATTTCCCTGAATTTTATTTTCATCAAAAGAACACATCTTATATTAAGTGTACTGTTTCAAGCAAATAGAAAACATTTCAAAACTTATAAGTGCAACAAAGCTTTGTACCAAAGCCTGTTGGTGCTGTTACTTAAAATTGCACTTTACATACTCCATTCACCTGATTTCATCTAAGATGCAAAGTTAAACTATGCTGCTAGAGGAAGTCTTGAGAAACTGGGCTTTCCTGGGCTTTTTCCCCTCTGTAACAGAACTCCTGTGTAATTCCATTTTAACCTAGATGCTCAGAAGACATTTAGATTCTTAAGTCCCTGTACTTAGGTACTTAGGACCCAGTCATATGAAACAAAATGCAATTTCTCATCCATAAAGATGGCAGTGTCACTGCCCAAGCTGCTTTATTGCAAATGTCCTACACACTGTCACATGCTCAGGTGCTCAGAGCAGCAGAATCACACAACAGTTTGGTAAAGACTGGTGCAGAACTAAGGCCAAAAGAGTTGAACAGGAGACAGAGTGGGGGAGCTAAGATCTAGACAAGACATCTTCAACAACGTGAAAAACACAAGTAGAGATAAACTGGCAATATCTGTTGCTTTAAGCTATCTTAGCCATCATTATCAAAGATCCCTTTATGCTCCTATGGGATTCACTGAGAGCTTTTTTTATCACCTCCAAAGGCCCAGAATCTGTTTCTGCTGGATGGGATTTCAAAGGCTGCAAGACCAACTGTGAAAGGACAAACTTGTGAGACATTTAAAGTGTCCAAAGAAACCTGGACAATTCTGGAAAGCAGGTAAGCATGCAGTCTGCTGGTTTAATGCTTAATTATTTTAGAATTGGTAACAAGACCCAGGATTTGTGAGGATGGTGTTGATCATCTGCACAAAGAAGTAGAACTGCTCAGCTGAAGGTTGTTCAGCCAGTTCTAGCACATTCTTATATTTGACAACTATGAGGCTTGCCTACAAAGTAAGGTTAGCAAAATAACTTTGGAGGTTCTGGCCTCCAAAGGCCTGAAAGAGTGCCTTTCATAAGGAAGTCTTATAATATCAATTACTGATTTCAAGGAGCTGTAAAGCAAAAGGATTTGTCCACTTCTGAGCTCCTCCCACTTGCCAAGCTTTCACTTCCTTTCTTCAGAGAAAAATCACTATTATTTTACTTTACAGGATTAAAAACTGCAAGAAAGTGAAACCCTGGGGGCTGGGAGACTTGGATTTTAAAGGTCTCTGTAATGAACTGTTTCATGGTAGTTAATCACTTTAATCGTGCTTCCTTTCCTCAATAAAAGTTTCCCTGTCTGTACTCTCCAAGTACTCTCCAATCCTTCTCTGATACAATGCCCAGAGGGCTAGAGTGTGCTTCAGCACTGGAACATTGGTCTGAGCAAAGGGCAAAAATCCCTTACTCCTCTGGCTGGGTTTTTTCCTGATGCATTCCAGGATGATCACCAAACTTTAACTCCAGCACCATGCAGAACTTGCTTTTGCTAACAATTACAGTAAGATCGTGTCGTGTTGCATTGCTTTTCAGTCACTAACCTTCCACTTTGTATCTAGGTTTTTCAGTTACATTTCACAAAGGTAATACCTTTTAAAAACTTTGGATGAAATCCTGGACTTCTTTCACGGACATAACTCTCCTTACTTTGGGAAAAGAAGTTTGGCAGAAAAAGACAGAAAAAAGAATTTGAGACCCATTCCAATGGTTTGGGCAAAGACAGAGAAAGGAGAAAATACCTTATGTGTCTATCTCACTGAAAAAGGAGATGAGATTCCCAGAGAGATGCTACTTACACCTACCCAAATTTGATCATTTTCTGCATTGGAAGGAAGGATTCCTGACAGTAGTGGAAGCTTATTGGCCTGGCTTGGCAACTTCCAGACCTTTCCTTCTGGAGTGCTTGGTTTGTACACAATTATAAAGCATGAGTTTTTAAGTATTTCTTGGTATTAAAAAAATGATTAACACCTCATCTATTTATAAGTCAGTGATACTTTGAGGGGCTGTTATTTTTGAAATGTGTTTCTTTTAACAACTCTGTCTACCTTCCTGTTTGGAATTTGACTTAGTTTATTGTCCCATTAGAATAAGTTCATCATCATTTCACAGCATTGAAGAGAAGCTATTTCTGTCCAGAAGCTGTGAACTCTGTTCACATAGAAATAAACACTGCAACTTACAGCAACATCTCATGCCTTCACAACCCCTTCCTCCTCCTGCCTGTGCTTCTTGCAAACTACTAACAGCAAATGTAAAAGTAATCCTAGTTTTTTATTTGAAGTTATCTCAGCTTTAAGAGAACCTTCCAAAAATGATTGATGCTATGATTTAAACCCACAGGTAACCCCTGAAATCTGCTTTGAATAGCAACAAATGCCTAACAATATCTTGAGCGCTTGTAGCAAAGAAATCTAATCTCTGCACTCCTAAAGGTCAAGATTTTGCTGCCTGGTAACATGGCTCAAGTGTAAATGCTCTGTAATGCTGCACTAGGTGATTGCTTTGCTCTCTAGACAATGTCAATTTTGTCCAAGTAGCAGCAGATGTGCCTAGCATTAAGTCAGAATGGTGTCAAGGGCCCTTCTTGAACACTACTGCTTCTCAGAGAAACTGGTACTAAAGCCCTAGTCTATTAAGAACATACCCAAAAGACAGACATTTAAAAATTAAAGGAGGCTGGAGAATCAGGGTGCATTAGAGCTCTAATGTTTCACAGTCAGAAAGCCCAAGAGAAGAAATTCTCTTGTGATACAAATGCACATCCTCAAATTGCAGAAGCTTTCCCAGCTTCTCCATAGCCAGTGCAGATGAAGTAAGTTACACCAGAAAAGTATTTGGCTCCAAATAGTCTTCGTTGCAAACTTCTCCCTCCTGAATTTCCTCAACAAGGTGCTGCTGTTCACACTCTCCTACCCCACAGGGTACCTCTGTATCCCCTGGCTCTTTTACCCAACCTATTTATGCCCCATTCTCATGGCAGCTATGAAATCCTACCTAAAACTACTTATTTGAAACAATCCATCACTCTCTGACCTCTCCAAGCTATAGAGACACCATAATCAAAGACTTCATTACATTAAATGCTACCTATTTGATTATACGTCCAAGAATTAGAAGATCAAGAAAATACATCCTATTTGCAAATAAATAATTGCCACAGCCCTTTAGTTCCACTTCTGTAATAGAACCATCTCTTATTTCACTCAGCTGAGAATTCTTTGAACTTCACCATAATGCATCATTTCCAGGATGGGCCTTCTCTGAGCCGCAATTCCTGTTTGGGGTGCTTTGTGCTGATTTAGTGCACACACACACACACACACACATATCACATCTATAACATACTTAAAATATCTCCTAGGCTTTTAAGCCCAGTTACACACAGAGTCCAGTGTCACAGTGGCTGAGGTCTCTGCATTTCAGACTTGCCCATGAGCAGGTAACATTTTCTCTCTCAAACCAAACTTTCCATGGAGGTCAGCAAGCAGCCTTTTGGAAAACAGAATCAGAATCTGTTTATGTGCATAAGTCATTCTGAGGTCACTAAAAAAAAAACAAAACACCAAAAAAAACCCCAAAACCCAAACCAAACAAAACAAACAAACAAACCAGTGTAAAATCCTAGTGCAAACAAGAGAGATTAAAATCAATTACATTGGCTGAGTTTCTGGCTTTAAATCACACGAGTAATTTCACCAGTGCTACCAGAGTAGGCATTCCTGCCAGACCTCACTGAGGGCTTACTCACCTATATCATCCTTTGGAAGCCTTATTTATGGATGCATGAAAAGCACGATGCCAAACAGCCTCATGCTGGGCATGCTGTCATTAAGCTCTGAATGGCAGCAAATGTAATTTAACTTCTCTGAACAGCATCATTTGGAATAGGCCCAGGAAAACCCAGAATAAAACTAATTCCTAGCAGCATCTGATATCTAAGTATTTACAGAGCTCTTTGTAAACATGCTGCAATTAAAAACACTTAATAGAGTGCAAATCCACTTTACCATATGGCAAATCATCTTCAGTTAAGGCAAGAGAGCCTTAGTGTCTGACAAAGAGGGCAAGGGAGACAGACTGTAAATTCCGAAGACCTGACAGAGAAGGGGCCCCCAAAATAGCTCATCTATGTTGGAATTATGGCTATGACAGAGAAAAAGTATCTCTAGGCCTCAAATCTTTGCCATGGGATACAAAGACACCTGTAAAAATTCCCTGTGTAGGACCAACATATCTTCCATGAAAAATAATTGCTTTAAGCAGCAGGAAGAGTGAGGTGCAGCATTATCCCAGAACATGACAGCCTGTTAGTGCTGTCAAGAACTGCATCAGGAAATTAATTTCCATCTGTGCAAGGCTACCTCTGGAGTTAAAATTTCACATGCAAAGTCAGTATGGAGGAGAAGGGCAAGCAGTGAAATGGAAGCTATTGCTGATCCCTGCAGCAAAGCTCTTGGAATCCTTCTTCAGGATCCATTTGGTACCAGGTAAAGAAAAGCGAACTCCTGAAATTGCTCAGAAATACAGGTTTTTTCCAAACAAAGCACACTTTGGGTTTTGGGGTTTTTTGTTTGCTTGTTTTTAAGACAGAAAGATTATATGGTGACCTAAAGAAAGATACTTCTCTTCCTTTGATGCCAAGCTGCTTGCTGAAGTCCTGCCTGCAGAGTTCTTGGTGATTAGAAACTGTCTGTACAAAGTCCAATTTTTAAGTAGCTTTTACAGGATACAAACACTATAGTAGTAAATGGCTCAGAAACACCTGAGTAGTCTTCAGTGGGTTAAATGCTTTCATAACAGGTCAAAATTGAGTGACATTTTTAAGCTTCAATTTGTCTTAAGTGTACCAATATGCAAAACTAATGAGATAATAAATTTTTTCTCCAGTAAATGTGCTAGGTGGAGGATGGAGAACAGGGGGAAGCAAGAAGATGAGAGGCTGCCCAAACCCATGAACTTGATTAAACTAATTTAGTCTGCAACAAAGAATAAGACCCATAAAAGCAGAGACATTATTCACTGGGATATGATATTCATACACGATGGCTTCAGCAGCTCTGCCTGCCCAGGATTCAGACTAACCTCATCCTTTTACAGTTACAGAAAGGAACTAAAACACAAGGCTGTCTAACTAAAGAGCCACATGGGCTCCTTAAAATAAAAATTAAAATAACATAAAAATTTTATTTATTTTTTTTAAGGTTCAGTACAAAAAAGTGCTCCTGTCACAACCCAAGAACTGTAATTTTCTCAATGTATTATCTCTTTAAAACCATAGGTATGGTCTAGCAATGGATGCCACTGCATGAATTCTGGTAACTTCTGTTTGTACATTGACTGAATTGCTACTCCTACAACTACAGCAAAAATAATATACAGAGAGCATCATCCTGCCTTAAAGCAACATAATCTAATACTTCATGTCTATTACCATGCATCAACAAATACAGAGGAAGCCTGAAGGAACAGCAGGTAGATATGGAAGAAACCCAGAGAGCAATGCTTCAGCTTACCATATCAGCTATGGTCATCACATACTGAAGCATGAGACTGTGTTTCTGACAAATTCTTGAGGTTTTGTTTTTTTTTAAATCCTTACAGCTCCCACCTAGGATTAATCTGACTGGAATTTTCCAATAAGAAAGTATTGGCTTTTTTATATATACACACAAACACACCAATCTACCAAAATTAAACCTATGCACATGAGATTACTTTAAAAATGCTCTTTTTTTAAAAAGTCTTCTTATTAAAAAAAAAATCAAAAAAAAAAGCAAAAAAAAATTTATGAACTAATTACTTATTTTAAAATTCATTATATTGGCAAATAATTGAGAAAACCCAAATTATATCTAATTAGATTTTCTCTAAACTAAATGCCTTCTTTATTTTACTTGAATTTGGGAGTTGATAATAAACATGTCAAATGTATATGGACTCAAAACTGGATAACAGGACTATTATGTAAAGTTATGAGCATTGCTATAGTAAGCCTAAATCTTGTCAGCAACAGCCTCTGGAAACCTGGAGTGTCCAGGCTGGGCCTCACTTCACCTGTTTAGGGCTTCCTCCAGTCTGGCCAGACATGAGAGAGTACATCTAAAGCATGGTGTAATTCTGGTGTTATCCATATGGTGCCCAAGGAGGATGATCAGTTCATCAGGACTTCAGACGTGTAAATTAAATACAAGATAAACAAGGTCCATGTTCATCTGAAGTTAATCCACTTTGCCTAAATACTCCAGCATGGGCTCATGGCCATTAATATGGAAACAAGGATGCATGCTCACTGCAGCATCATCCTTTTGCACTTTTGCCTTAGGGACAGCCAAGGTATCAAAGCACAAGGAAATCCCAACCAGTCTGAGCCAAATACTTAGGTCTGTAAGTCTGATCATGAGAACTGCTTTTCTGATTCCCCTTTAGCAGACCTGTAAAACCTCCTATGTTTCTTCTGTTTCCTTGCTTATTTCTTATTTACTTTTCACAATTCAGGAGTGTAATGCCACTACACAGCATTCTCTTTGTTGGTTCTTTCGCCGTTAGTAAACACTGGTTTGAGTTTCCTTCCACAACAAGGTTTGTGTGCCTCAAACTCACAATAAAGACAGGGAAAGGAAAGTCCACTAGCTGGCCTGGAAACTCAGGGCATGGCAAATCAGATCAGCCCCACATTCTTATGAATTCTGGTAAATTGGATATGGCAGGATTTTCAAGCTATGGCCTCTGGGACTCAGCTCATTTTTCTTCTAAAAAACAGCATTTTCCTTTTTTTCTTTTTTTTTTTTTTTTTTTTTTTTTGTAGTGGGGATGGCTTTCTGAGGATTACATTGAAGAGTGCAAGGTCCTCAGCCTTCAGAAATGGAAGCAAAATACTTAAATGACAAAGTCAAGGCAATAAGACCTTCCAGGGGGTAAGGCCAGAACACAGATGCTGCTAGCTGGGCAATGCTATTTGTTAGCCATCACTTCCCCCATCACCCAGCACACATGATTTTTGCATTCTTCATGTCGACACAAGTCTTGACCAAATCTTGACCTTAACCATACCTTTTCCCTAATAATGCCTAAATTGTCCCATTGCCTAACTGCAAATAATTTATTTGCTTTGTGCTGTGCACCACTGGCAATTAAAGACTGAAAAGAGACCAACCTATTTCTCTTATATCCTTGGATTTGAATCACAAAAGTGTTATAACTCTCAGCATGCGATCACAACTGAAATGAGCCAGTCCTTAATTAAACAGAGGTTGAAGCTCATTGTTTAATTAAAGGGATGTAAATGCCTAATCATTCAAGTATTCTGAGCATACTCTGCATATCGTTTAATCTCACCACCCACACGATGAAGGCACAGATCTGAGACTTCGTTGCAATCAAACTATTTGAAACAATCAGACCTATGCTTTTTACAGAAGATTTTTTCCAACAAGATAAAAGAAATGTGAAAGTGAATTCATTAAGAGAGTCATTTCCAGTAAAGTGTGTGTGAAAGGAGAGAATCTGTGTGGAGCAGGAAATGGCCTTGCAGCACACCCACAGTTTTTGCTTTTTCTCTCATACAGAGGTTACACTCCATAAGGCTTTGTAACACCACCTACACCTTTCAAATAACACTCCAGTAAAGTGTAGGACACTGCGCAGATCCTTCTTCTGGCAGAGAGGAGAGATTTTCCTCAGGACACTGTACGTTCATACATGCACTCAACAACTCAAAGATCTATGAGGTGAACACACATTCAATGCTAGACAGACTCACTTGGATGTTCAAAGTAATATTCCCAATTTTCTGTATATCCTTTTTTGTAGTAGTCCTAAAATAATTACTTTCTAAAGCAAAAAAGTTTATCTGAAAGGATTTTGCTGGAAGATAAGCAAAGACTGAGAGCTTCAGGAGTCGGCTTTTTACCTCTACCTGACAGATACAATTGCTTACAAGGAGAGCAGGAGGAAAGGCACGGACAGATTCCTTAATAAAAACAGGATAATAAAATAAACAATTCCTGATAAAAACAGGAGGGATCCCAGCATGGATTAGAAAATATGGCTAGAGAGTCTGAATTATAATATTAGCAGCGAATGGAGCTTGAGACATAGGCAGAGGAGCTGGAAGTGCACTTCTGTGTTTGACAGGAGAGTCACCACAAAAGGACCATGTTAATTTTCTGCCTCCAGCCACTTTCTTCTACCCATTGTGCCAGTGGCCTCTTCCCTCTTAGACTGCACTGCAGCATATTCTGAGAGAAGCAGTGTGACAGAAAGAGCAGCCCCCTGTCTCCCTCATCCAGTGAATTCAATGTTAAACCTCTTGGTGCCACAAGAGCATTTGATAGCAGGATCATTAGAAATTGGGGCTGAAAATAACTCCCCCACCCCAAAATAAATGTCCCTGGCCTTGTCTGCAGAAATACCTATATCCTGTCCATCCTATATATGTCTATCCCTGTGTAAAGCACAGGGAAGGTGTGAAGATGAAGAAGGTGCTGGGAGTTGGTTTGGTTTCTTGGTTTTGTAAAATCCATCCATGCAGGCTTCAAAATGTATATAAAATTACAGTTTTGTACATTCTATGACTTGTAATCTGCAACCACACAATAACGAAAAAAAAAACATTTGTGTTATTTTAAACAGCAGCTCATTCTAAGTTAAGAAAAGTGAACTGTCATTTTCTGCAATGTGTTCAAAGGAGAGAGGAGACAGCAGCTTCAGCATAGCAAGAACACGAGGCAAGTGTAGGAGAGAAAGAACTTTTCAGATTAGCTTTACCAGAGGCTTCAGAATGCAGAATTGCCTGTGCCTACCACATGCTAACACCTTGAGCTGAAGACTCTGGTACCTGTGGAAGAAACTGTGCTACTTTTTTAAAGTGAGATAAACAGGTGGATTGTTCCCTGTTTTCTCAGAGGATAGGCTGGATCCTACCTTTTTTAAGGGAAAAGAAGTAACTTAACAAGTATCAAGCTAGTAGCCTAACATACAGCCTGGTGGTGCATAGATCATCGACTAGTGAGCAAAGCAAATAGTCCTACTACACAGAAAAGAATGTGCGAGAATTAATCACTCCAGCAAAGAGTGGGTCATTCATGCTTATTGCCCAGCTAAGCAGTCCAGGCTTTAGCCCTTACAAATGCCTACAAAGTGTCTAAACTTCTACAGATAACCAACTATGAAGCTAATTATTAAAAAAGCACAAGAAATTCGCAGCAATAGCTTTCTGAAATCACACATCAAGTGGAAAATAAAAATACAGGAACTGTTACAAGGGTGTCACGGTTTAACACTGGCCCGGCAATTAAACCGAATAACAGACGCTCTCTATTAATCTCTCTCCTTGATAGGGAAAGGAGAGAGAATAAGGAAGAGAGACTTATGGGTTGGAAACTAAACTACACAACTTTAATGAAACAGTAATGATAAATAGGTAAAATTACTAAATATATACAAATATACAGGAAAATGGAAACCACATTCCTCCCCCTTTCTCCAATAACTCTCACGTCACCACCGAGGCTGTAGGGCAGCCCTGGGAAAGTCCAGGCTGGACTCCTGGAGTCGGCAGCAGTCGGGAACCGGAGGCAGGAACACACAGATATGGGCTGGCACGGATCAGGACCAACAGGCAGACGAACGGACAGGATCCTTCCAGGATGCCAGGTGAAGGAAGGGAAGCAGGAAATCAGGAAATCCGGAAAAGATCTGACTCGGCCCTCGTGATGCCTCAAATTTATACTGAGCGTGACGTATATGGGATGGAATACTCTGTTTGGTCAGTTCTGGCATCTATCTTGTCTGTTCCTCCCCAAAGGAGGGCTCAGGCGGGACCTCTGTATCCTCCTGGACGGTAAAATGTTTTCCTCAGAGCTGAGCAGTGTCCTTGGCTCTGCATACCAGTCTCTAGCAGTAACTATAAACATCAAGTGTTATCAATCCTAGAAGCACACACTGTCTGAGAAACTTGCTGTTAATTTCAGCAAGTGCAAGTAAAAGTACAAAACAGAAAATCACCTTTATCCTGGCCCAAACCAGGACAAAGGGGAAGAAGCAAAGACATTTGGAAATGAGTTGTTCTAGCTCAGCTTTTCTTTTCCTCATAGCAGCAAAGTTACCTTTGCCTGCGTGACTCTCCACAATAGTCCAAGACATTTTGAAAGGTTTTAAAGTCAATACCACAGTGCAATCATGGTGTTTTGTTCCCCATCCATAGAGCCTTCACAGGGGTAAAGGATGTGCCAGTGACGAATAATTCCACAATATCGAAATAAAAAGGAAAACAGAATTCCAACTTCCCATCAGCCACTGGTAACAAATTACCTTGTGCTGCCAGTAATGTTACAAAGCGACAGGATTCCTGTTGTTAAACCTGATGATCAGCAGCATCCTGAAGGAACACATAACAACAGTGAACTTTCCACAAAGACAGTTTGCTTCCCATAGATCTCCATATATAACCTTTACTGGTCTCAGTAGGATCATTACATCCATTAGACTGTGGACTCAGCACTGCTTTAGCTCTTAAGTTAATGCAACTGAGACTTCTTTTTTTTTAACTTTCCTATTGGGAAGGAGCATGTGCAATTTTAGTGATTTCTTAGATCGTTCCATAAGTAAATCAAACATTCTTTCAAGCCTAGTTATCAAAATTGTGTCCTTTGATACTACATCCTCCATCAAACTGCAGTAATCCAGATCAACACATTTTAAACCTTCACTATCTCTCCTAATATCATTCTAGCAGATAGAGTAATTAAATTTGTACTTTTTTTTTTAAGTCCTACTCAATAAATCTGAATAAATTAACAACGCATTACTAAGGCTGCTACATTAAATTTGCATAGTGCATTTAATGAATATGCAACTGCAAGTGAAAAGGTCTGCTACTGTGAACCTTCCACATTAGCATAACTACTTCCAGCATGTTTCTTAAATAATGCACTCATTTGCACATCACTGACTTGGCTAATTCTGACTTCAGTCAGGGTAGCCTTGTAATTAAGACTCTTGCTTTAATTTTTAATGAAGTTTATGTTACATCAATCCTGACAGTAATGAGGGGACATGGAAACAAAAAGGCTGCTAATAATTAAATTCACAAACCAGTTTGAGGGATAATAATTCCTGAGGAGAAATTACATGACTAATTATTAATTAAATATTCATACTATTGCAGGGCCATCTCCCTTAACTGCTCCTTCTTGTTGGTAATAATGCTGAGATGTGGATGCCTTCCCACAACCATTCTGATTTTAAGGTCTTTGGTTAATTTTAGTGCACCATTAATCAATATGACACAAAAAATAAAATTGCCTTAATTGGTATCATTTTATTGTTTCTAAATATTACTACAGTTGGTTTAGTTGTGTAGAATTAATCTAGTTAGTTGGGGCCCGTTTTATGGGAACATAAATCCAGTTTATATCCATAAACTTCTAATGGCGGGACAACTTGACCTTTTTTTGTAACATTACTGTTTACAGATAATTACACCAACTCTTTAAAAGGTTGTTTAATAGCTTTGCATTCATCATAGTAAAATGAAAAACATGCAATATTATTTAACTCCAGACTATTCTAAGAAGGTCTCCAAGACCCTAATTTACCCCTGCTGAAAAGTAAGCAATATTAATTTGTGTGTTTTTAAGAAATGCATACAAATATATTGAAAGTGTTTGTGTATGGATCTCTATTAATCTTTTACACAATTTAGATTACATGTGTAACAAAAATAACAGCACTGAAATGGCATCTTTAACAGAAAGAAAGATGTCAGTGTCTCGCTTCCTATGACACAGGTCTTTGAATTGATAGTTTTCCGATCTCTTGTACACAAATACCATAAATTCACTGAGGAATTAGCCTGATTAATCCTAATTTATGTGGACATTTATATCAGCAAGGATTCTGCCTACTCAAAGTGTCATAAAAAAATGTTAGTATTACATGTTTATTAAAAGAAGCACAGTCTGTAGGAAAGTTTAGCAAGAGGAAAAAAAATATTTAAATGAAGCTTATTAATGACCAAACTCAGTTGCACTATCAATTTGTTTTAAAATTTATGTTAGTGCTTTAAAGAGAGAACACTTTGCATAGCATAAAATTAATTCTCAAATTATTAAAAAGACATAATGCATGTCCTTTTATCCTGAAGGGGCATTTGGAAATTCTGAACCAGGGCAAACATTTCATTTTTCTAATAATTCAAACCAGTTGATTCATCAAAGTGAAACAAGTCCATCACCATACATGGAGCAAGGATTCCCTTTAGCTAGTGCTTGTCACATTACTACAATCTGACAGGTTTGTAGGGCATTATTACTAGGCCTGATTTGTACCACTCTATCCCTTTTACTAAATCTTAAAAATCTTTTTAACTTTTCTTTTTTCCTCTACTCTCTTAAACTAACACCTGAAGGCAATTTAAATATACCACATAATGAAATACCACTTTCATTCTCTCTAGAATTAAGATGTCGTTAACAGCCATCTGTTCCTGGTCCTGCTCTTTCTTCCATCAAAGAAATAATTCCAGGCATGAAACACCTCATCGGAGCAACAATCACCTGAAACCTCAGGAGTGCTGCAATACAAGGATGAGCCTGGCTTGCAGGGGGAGCAGCAACTGAAGAAACTTCTTCAGATAACTTGGTGTCAGTGTATGCAGCAGGTGAGGAGACATCCTCCTTTCTCTTTCTTCCTCCCTTCCTGTTTCTAGAAGCAGAGTCTCTTCAGAACTCTGCTTGTTCTCCCTAAAGTGCATTATCTGCTGTTCAGGCCACAGGGCCCATACTGATGCATCTCAATAGAGTTCAGTGGATGTTGAACTAAGATTTGATGCCAGCAGTCAGAAAAGCACAACTCCAGGTGTGCTTCTGTGAACACACAACCTGTAGCAACATCACACAGGCTTTGATTCCTACCCACATTTCCACAAGCTATGCAGAGTGCTTCTGATCAGGAGTTCAAAAGGGGCAGGGGAGAAGGGGTTGAGAGGGCAGGAAGTACAGGATGCTATTGCAAGCCCACAGCTGACTACCCAAGCAGCACTCTTCCCTCAGAAATTAGCCACCAGGCAGCATACCACCTGAGGCTTTAGACCTCCAGTATTTCCAACTGAACTTTCCAGGCAGGTACACAAGTGCATGTGTTGTGTGAGCATATACAGCAAAATTGGGTGCACCTGGATTACAAGTTCACCAGGCCTGCTTCTCTATGTATATGCTCTGTACCTTTGCAGCAAGATGTTTTATGTCTCACCCTGCAGCAGGTGTAATCCAGGGCATGAATAAAGCAATGCCTGTGTGATGGACATGATGCAGTGGACACACCAGACCCATGCATACCTGTAGATGTCCAGATCAAGACATTGAAAATCCTATTCTGAATTATACTGTTGTTGTAACTGGATATAAAGACATCTAGAAATCCCAAAATAAAGTGTCCAAATTCCTTAAATTCTACTAGAATATAATTTTCAGGAAGGAAAACAGGGTCTGTCTGGTAAAAACTTGCCACAAGCCAGCCCTATTAAATAAGAACCCACTAGATTAAACCAAAGCCAGATTTACTGGAAGGTTGAATTAACTTCTTGTTTTCTCTTGTCTGTGGTGGCATTTATGCATATTTTCAGTTCCCTTGCTCTACAAGCTAAAAAAAAGTTAATGGAACATAAGAAACTACCCCATCAAAACCTAAAGTTATGAGAAAGAAGAAAGGGGTGAGCACATACAGTTGTCATATTAAAAAAGGCCTGGGAAAAACAGACCAGTGAGCCTGGCTTTACTGCTTAACAAGTAAGGTAATAGATAAACAACAGAACGCAGTAATACCAATTGGACATGATTTGCTTTTCACAAATCTAACATCCTTCTGCAACAGGATAAACACTCTTATGGGTAGAGGAAAAGCAGTGGATGTCTCAAGCCTTGACAAGAGAAAAAAACACAAACATATATATATATATATGAACTCAGAAAAGAAAACCTCTTCTATGGCACAAACACAACTCCAGTTCCTTCAAGTTGTACATATTAGGAATTGCTTTCTCTAACGTTATGTTCTTTCTGGTTGTGTTCCTCTAGCCTTACCTCCATTTAGTCTTTATCTTCCTTATCTGGCAATATTACTTTGAAATTCTGTGGTTATCCTTGAGACATTCATAACCCATCCCACCTTGCCATAGATTTATAGGCACAGTGTCCTCTGCCCTTCCAGTCAGCAGTGAAAGTACTATTTGATACCAACACAGCCCAAGCTGACAACTTTCCAGTTTGACACTTGAACACCAGCAATTGGTCTTTTTGGTGGGTTTCTACCCATTTTTGAGTTCACACTTTAATGGATATTTTTCTGATATATTCTGAAAGCAACAGCAAGAACCAATACAGCAGATATGATCCTCTATAACTCTTTGACAACTAAGTAATTCTTTTTTTGTTTTTCTTTTAAACAACAACAAAATATTCTAGTATCTGAAAATATCGTAGTTGCAGGATATTTTTAAATTGGATGATAGTCTCTTAACTGTTTTTATGCATAAATCCGTATAGCTTTCATAAAAGGCAGAAAATACAGCTGCCTGATAGCACTGAGGTGCACAACTGGTGTGTTAACAACATGAACTGGAGAGTGACAAGGGCAGGATAATCATGTTACTGTAAATCTGATTAAAGAAATGCCACTCAGCTAACAATCACTTCTGCAACCAGTCCCTCCAAACAGCACCCTTCCATGAAATAATTCCATGTAAAAGAACTTTTTGATGTGTTCATTTTTCAGAAGCTGTCATGTCAGTTAAGCTATCACATTAGTGTTCCATCCTGCAACCTGTCAGTACTTCCTAGAGTAACAGCATCAGGCACACTGTTAGCTGCAGCTGCAGCACTCTGGACAGTATGGAAGCAAGGGCTGCAAGTGAGTGAGCTCAAGAGTGCTTGGAACAATGAAACAGTTATCATCTGAGGGACCCTTAATGCAAACCCCTTCTAAATGTTCTCAATTTTGATAGTGCCATAAAAAGTAAAAGGTGCAAGGGAACAACCATACTTGAAAACTTGTGCAGTTTTTTTCAGGAACATACAGACTCAAATTTAACATATGCAGAGAATAGTCTGAAAGAGAGAGATCACTTTTTAGCACACAGAATTCAAGCTCATTTCCCAGCCATTCACACTGCAATGTCCAAATACTGCGTCCTTATCCGGGACACCAGATCTGCTAAAGTCTGCAGAGTTCATCAGACAGAGCAGACTGCCCAATTGACTTTGTTTTTAAATATACGCAAGTAATTCTGGAGACGTTTTAACTCCTCTACAAATGTGAATTGATTAATCAATGTCTTATCTTTATGAAGATTATGTAATCCACCAATTAAAATGAATTTTTAGGCAAATATCCCTGTACGGGTTTTCCTCCACTGCTCAGCAAAAGTAAGGTGAGCTCAGCATAGGCAGATTTCAAGTCAAGTCTCTGCTCTGCTTTTAAACAGGACTCAAGTGAGAAAATATTTCTGAAGATACTCTGGGGCTTCATTTAGGAGTACTGAATGAGTCTTACAAAAATAATTTCCTCTGTAACAGCTTCTCAGCCGCAAACAATCACAATAATGCAAAGAGACTTCCAACAATGCAGGACAGGCTTGACCATATCTCCAAATCCCAGTTGCACTGGTTCTGACTGGGACAGAGTTAATTTTCTTCATAGAAGCCCATACAGTGCTGTTTTAGATTTCTGACAGAACAGTGTGATAACACTGACATTTTAGTGCTTACACAGCATCAAAGCTGTCGATGTTTCCTACAACAACATCCTAGTTATTCGCACTTCAGCTTCAATCATAGTTCCTGAACTGTACAAACACTCATTAGGAGTATTACTAATGAGGAAAGACCATATAGCAATTTGATTTTCAATGTGTAAGAATGATTTTTTTTTAATTGTAAATATCAGATAGAACAAGAAACAACAAGGGTTGTTTTGGGTAGCTGGTTTGCTGTTTGGCAGGTTTTGGTTGGGGTTCATCCCTCCTTGAAATTTAAGATTTTATTGAAAAAGAATGAGAAAATTTCCACCTAAAAAATGTTTAACCATAAGCTTACTGAAGGTTAAGTTTCAAACAACAACAAAAAATTGCTTCTTTTATTAAAGCAGAAAGAAAAAAAATAATAGTTTACAGAATATAGTTTATACCTAGAAATGGAAACAATAACAAATCATTCAGCTCTACTTGTGTTTCTCCGTCCAAGTTTTCAAGTCTTAGTGTTTGCCTGGCATGAACTAAGAGCAGAGGACATTTGTAATCCATTTATTGAGGTTCTTCCCAGTGCCAGTGCTGTACTGATCACAGACTACCTGTGTTTCATTAGGAGACATTTGTAGCAAACAGGAAGAGTGGTTATTGTATTGGCATTGCTGATGGACTTGAGGCTTTGCATTCCATAAAGTTAGCTGTACAGTTAGTGATGGAACAGCAGGTCAGTGAGTGCTGCTCTCTGTTTCAGGCTGTGTAAGTGGCTTCTGCCAATGACCAACTCCACTGTGCTTTGTTGCCAGGATTCAATAATGAAATACAGGAAACTTGGGCCATTTTGACAAGATGTTTTAATTACTCTACAAAATTATTATTTTTGTTTTTAAGCTCAGGTGAGGCCAAGACTCCACCAACTGTTCAGTTGAAACACCTAATGACACTGAATGCAGATTTAATCACTTAATCACTTGCCGTTGTTTAAAACCTACACTTTCAGTGAGCATCCCTGTTATTTGTTTCCCAAAAAGGAACAAAAGATCCCAGGGTCAAATGCACTGAGACCTCTAAATCCAAACAAGGAATTCCTGGGTTCCAAGGGGATTTACATTAGTACAGAAACTTGTTTGTAGCCTGCCAGATGCAGATAGTAGTAAGGCATTTTATTAATATAGTTTGATTTTTACTTTTTCCATCAGTTAAGCACAATTTTTATCTTGTTTTGTAAGAACTTAAGACTTTTTCATAATTTCAGTAACAAAGCAATAATGGGAATTTCTTTTATCCTTCAACATCACGAGCTAGTCAGATGAGAACTTCATATTGCATAATACATGATGCCCTGCTTTACATGTGATATGCTTTACAAAAATCTTAGTCTAATTGTGAAAGACTACTGTTACAAAACATTCTCATCACTGGCGTGTTTAATTGAGCTCCTGAGAGGCAATATCAGTAAGACTTAGGGATAAATAACCAGTAGTCCCATTGGTCTCACCAAGAATCCATTGATGTTTCATAAATCCTAGTCAGTACAAATCTAATTGAGTTACCATGCTGAATTAGCTTACATCTAAATGGCATTCATGTCTACAAATGGAATAATTAGAGTCTAGAAAATGGGATATATCAAGTGCTATCCCAAGTGACAACAGAAAGACATTTGTATTCATTCAATCAACTCCTTTAAAAAAGCAGATGTAATACTTGATTTGGGATTGATTACAAGACAGTGTTATTGAGCTCAGCAATGGCATCAGACAAAGAATGTTTATTTCTTCCTAACTATTTATATTTATTCTACGAGATTCTTCACTTTGATTCTTCCCAATTTTGCTTTAGGATACAAAGTCATTACATGACTACATACTCCCTATTTTATATCTAGGGTAATGAAATCAGCTATACTCATTAGCTCTCTTCTCTCCACTACTAGAATCCTAAGATGAAGAGCAAATAAATCAATAAACAACAGGGTTTGCATCAGAACTTTCAAAGCTACTAATATTTCTAGCCTCAGTACTGAGTCTTTTTAGATAGAATAAAGCAAATATAACTGTTCGTTTTGTCACCTTGCTTAAGCACTTCCTTCAATGTACTAAATTAAATAAGGTACCATTGCACTCTTGCTGAAATGCAGTGACATCCTCCATTGCAGACTAAAATTTATCAGATGTCACTAGCTGGCTGATTCAGGCTTAGTTAAATAGCATCTGTTTTTTTCAGGACAAATATAAAACAGAGCTATCTCAAACTGTATATAAAACCACTATTAAATTAGAATGAATCTTTGCAATGCTGGATAACAGATTCCTTTAATTCAGAAAGTAGTCTAATTTGCATGCATATTTTATTTATTACACCAATTAAGTTTTGCAAATAGTTTGCAATGAGGTCCCTATGACCTAATAATTCACAATTACTCCTGGGATATTCTGCCCACTTTAGCACGTTTTGAATAATATTGCTATCTCCTTGAGAAAAATAATGCATTTTTTACCTGATGGATTTATTAGGAGTGTGCACACCTCTTTCTTAACCAATTTTACTCCAGGCAGGGTTACTGCAACTACTTCATAGGCCTGTGTCGTGTTGGTTAATGAATGCTTTCCTTCAGATTCCTGTTTTCAGATACTTGTCTTCTAAGCTCTTGTGGAAATCCCAGATAGATACAATCAAGATGAGCACTCCGGGTGGTAACACAACATAAATGAATAATAATAATTCAAAACTGCCTGGATGATATTATGTTTCTGCTATAGCATTAAATATTGGAGCATAGTTGAAGATGGATGTTGTGAAGCTAACTTAGCACAGTCAAATATACTCAAATCTGGTAAACATGCTGCAGATTTATACTGCAGAATTTAACTTCCAAAAAGCTGCGGAAAAAAAATGTAATTTTAAGGGGTTTTTTTTATCTATTCAAATAATGACAAGTTGCATGGAGTTATTTTAAAAGAACAAACTACCATATGGTTTGGTCTGCTTTAATCAGCTTTATAAGGAATTTTAAATAAGCTCAGAGTATGAAAAAATGCTTTTTGTTACAGTGTTCAAGCAAGACTGGCATTTCCTTGTACTTCACATGCACAGCTTCCACCCTTAAAGCATTCAGCCAGTAATCTCCATTTCTAAATTTATTTTTCATTCCATAACAAACAAGCTAAAAAAATCCCTCTTTGTAAGAATGAAAACTTCAAGCTTGCAAAGACAGGGAAGACGAGATATTTGCTAAAAAACATCAACCAAAAAAATCAAACATATTTTGCATGTGACACATGCAGACTTGAGTATCTGCCTGTGTTTTTGGAGAGGTGATTCCTATGCAAATAGGAACCTGCTCAAGAAATGAGTACTCCCACAAAATGATGGAATTTTCTTTTTAAATTATTTTTCCATAGTGCTATTACTAAATATTTTCTCAGAAAAGATTCTTGGGCATGCTCAGATAAAAACCCTAACATTGATACATCATAGTGAAAAATCCTCCCTCCTGTGTGCCTCCAGTGCTTTTACACTGTGTGTAAAAGGTGTATTTTCCAGCATTGGGCAAGAGCATGGGGGGAACACTACAGGCTTCAGCTTCCCTCTGCCCCACACCAGAAAGCTTGGCAGCTCCTCACACATCCCCTGCCTGCCCATGGGCTCCATCACTGTTCTAGAGGCCCTTTGCTGGAAAAGCAGATCTGAATGTTCCCTTTTCTTCCACTTGATCTGCTCTGCTCTCACTCTACTGCAGTACAACAACGAGCAGAGTACAACACCGAGCAGAGTACAACACTTCCTTCTCAGTGTGAACAATTTCTAAATATTTGTGACCAGCTCAGCTTCAGTCTTCATAGGAAGCAGTCCCTTTGTCAAAGTTCCCACACCTCATCCCTGTCACTGCAGGTCATAGTTACCTCCCTGCAGCCATTTTTGAGTTTTGTCCTCCTTTCTCATTTTACATCATCCTTTGATACTAAAGTGCCAAGCACTACACTCCATGTGGAGCCAGATCTTGCCTTCACGGAGGGCAACCAACCCTGGTGCACTCTGTACACAAATGGCACCATCTGCCCGCCCACCCACCTTCTCACCAGATCCTAACCCAAAAGCAACTGAAATCTGAAATCATTCTTACTGCTGACTTTAATCTACTTGCTCATGCTGGCCCTCTGCAGTGGCCTACCAAGCTCCCTGTCCCATCACCCCTGTGGCTGTCCATCACCTTTTCCTCAGTGGTTCCACAAGTCAATCTCATTTCAGTTTACTTTCCCCAGCTGATATGATCTGGTCCTCTTTTGCCCCTGGGTTCATGGGTACTTTCTACCTTTTCTATCACTTTTAGATTGTTTTATTGCATGTCTGACATTCCCCTTGTTAAAATGCACCTAGCAACTTAAAGTGGAACAGGCAAAGAAAACTTTTACGCTTCAAACTATTTTTTTTTAAGTATCTGTTTCCTTATCACCATCAAGTTACTCCAGAAGGGAATGCTGCAGGGCCTACATCATGCCTTTCCTTAAGAGTAGCACACACACTTTTTGACAGCAAAACAGTCACGAGTCCTGCATCTTGTTCTACTGCAACCTGGTTTTAAGCAAGTGGAAGCTTTATTCACGTGCCTGAGACAATAACCCAAACCAGCAAAAACATGCAGTATAGAAGCCATTTACACAATGTAAAGCTCCAGTGGCCCCATTCATTGGAGCAATGACAACTGAAACCAAAGCCCTTGCTAAACAAGATTTGTAGCAAAAAAATCTTACAAAACATGCCTAAAACAAAGCAAGTTTACAATATCCATAAGTATAATATGGAATAATCAAAAACTTGCCAGCTCTGGAGTTCTCCTATTTTAATTTTGTGCAGTTTCATTAACCTCCTTCCAAGGAGATGTGCTGGAAGGAACTCTATAATATAGGTCATTTTTAGTAGACATTTATATTTCATTGTTAATTGGGGATGCAAGGAAGAATGAAATAGCCCAGAAGGTCTACCACAGGGAATAGCTTGCATTGGCAAACAAAATGAGTGAGTAATCCAGCAGATCTGTTTCCTTTCTAAAATCCTTCTATGGCACTGCATTTCCAAGTACGTGTGTGAAATGCAACAAATCAGAATTAGTACAAATCATTTTGTGCAGTTGGGTGATGTGCAGGGCAGATGAACCAAACCCCCATTTCTTCTGTTTACCAAGCAAACAATCTGAGATGACAAACAGATCAAGCCACCAACCCAGAAAATGCTGTAGTGACCACACAAAACCAGAACACTTTGTTTCATTACATTTGACATGGATTTAGTTGGACTACATTTCCCATCATGCAAGCTGTAAGAACCCAATTGACAGTTTTAGTAACTACATTTTCAAAGAACACAACTGTGACTCAGCTACAAGAAGATACAGTGCACAAAACTGCTTGGTGTTATAGAGAAGGGCACAGACTATGTGATTGTTTATCAGTATACAAAATACTGAGGGAAATTTTCCCACAGGAGTAGCAGCCTGAATAGTATTAACAGTGCTTTAAACTGTAATGAATTCCCAGTCTAATTCACGATGAGGTTTCAATTTATACCACATTTAGAGTACTCCAGGTTCAAGTAATCACTGCAGTAATTAGCGTACTTCCAGTCCTCCAAAATAAACCCACTAATTTTTGCAATCAGCCTTCATTTGGTTAATCACCAGTTTAATTGATTTAATTAGTTTGATCTGCAAAATTAGTCAAGTGTAAATACTGTTTTGTAAACAGAGTTTAGCTCCAAGCTGTAATATAGGGAATTCTAATTCAAAGCTAGAGTTAATAATAAAAACCAACACACATGATTTTGTTGCAGTATCCAGCAGTTTTAAGTCTGTAAGACACAAATCTATACTTTTAATAGATAGTACTATTTGATATTAATGTCAAAACTAAGCACACTGCCTCTCAAAGTTTTATCCTTCACTAATGATTTTTACACTATGACAACTAACACTACAACAGTGGATTTGCATTCTCTAGGTTAAGAGCAGAATTTTTCCTTTTTTTTTTTTTTTTTTGCTTTTGGTTTCAAAAGATACTAAAAAGGCATTTACTAATGAGACAGACCAAAAGAAAAAAAATACATAAGAACAACTCTGGTTACTCCTTAACAAACATTATTTTATCATTATTTTAAAAGGCACAGAAATGTGAGAAGCAAGCCAAGCTGCAAACCTGGGCAGTAACATACAAAACAGAGGGGATGTCTAAATAGAAATTCTAAAATTATAAGTAGAGCATAATTTAAAGCATTACTGGAATAAAAAATGTGCTATTCTAACACAGCTCCATCAGTTACTGATAGTAATCATTATAAAAGTACAGGTGATCCTCTGAAAGAACACTATGTATTTCATGACAAATCCCCAAATTCACTATGCACACAGTAAACACCTCTGCATTCAGAACAAGGCAAGTATCTTCTTGGTAGGCAGGCTAGCAGATACCTAGGATGGCCAGGAAAACAGGAAAGAGCAGTCAGTCTTCCATTGAATAGCGTTCAGAGAAAGAAAGTGTCTGGGATTTGCCCTATAAACCAGCAAGAGTGTAAGAGATTTAAGAGATTCTGGGGGGGGGGGGGGGGGGAAAAAGAGGGGAGAGTGCAATTTAAAAAATAATGCAGACAAGAGATTGGGTTTTAGCTGGGCTGTGCTGCCACTCACATTTCCGGAATCTCACTTCAGTGTAAATGTAAATAGTGTTTGTTCTTAACTCATACAGAAAGTGCATCAATCCATTACAAAGAAGGGGGGAAAACTTCTATTGAAAAATAAGTTTTTATCAACAAAACATCAAAAAGTTATGTCAGATTATTTTTATCAAACAAATTATTTATATTTCACATTGATGTAAATGGAATTTTTTTCTATTCTAGTTTTAAAAGTTTTACAAAATTTCACAGTCCTTTTTCTCTCATTTTCCCCCACCTCCTTTTCCCATCTGAACCTTTAGAAACTAGTTCCAATTTCAGTAACCATACTCAAAGATTTTCTTCATTGTCTGAAAAATTCTCTTTCCTGACAGCACAGTATTTTTCCAACTCCAGAGATATTACAATTTCAGAGAAGAAAAAAAAAGAATGAAAAGATAAATCCAATTATCATTTATGTCAGTTAGTTTAAGAAATGGAAAATATCTGAGACAAGAGATAGTAAGAAAAAAAAAAAGCTAAATCAAGTTTCTCTCCATTCTTACTGGAATTTCTCTCTCAGAACATGTTTCCAACTGTATATCCAATATTTTCTTCAAAGTATTTCATGGAGAAGGTTTTTTTGTTTCTCTGATCTGCTGAAGGTCAGTGCCAGGCTCTGTTCCACCCACCCCATCACTGCTCAGCCTCTGCTCCATCACAGAAAGACAGTGAAAACTTGCCAGGTCTAAACTAAGATGGAACTGCAACATCTGAACCCACTCTTTCCTGTCATTTTGAAGCCTTATTTTTCATATTTCATGATGTATTAATTTGTGCATTTGCAAAAACAACTGTGAATTCTGTTTTGTGCATGTGGTATGGTTACCACTAAGGAGGATTTGGGGGATTCACATTAAACTGAGTCCCAGATGTTTTCCTCCTTGTGATTTGCATGGATCTGTTCTTCCTCAGTGCTAATTATCAATCAAAATGACTGAATTAAGTCAACTGCTCTGCAGAAGACCTATTTATGCACATGATCAAAAGCACAGCTATGATGCAAACCCTGAAGAGTTTTCCAATTGCTCCGTGGACCTTCAGTGATAGGTCTCTTCATAGAAGAGACAACCCTACCCCTACCCCTGCCCCATCTCCTGAGCCAACACAGCCTGTTGAAGTCTCTCAGTCTCTCTGCAGGACTTTTGTGTGAATAAATAACATTTGCTGGATGAAAATAAAACCTCTAATCACCAAGCCCTTGAAGAACAGCACCCTGTAGAATAGATTACAATATTATAGCATGTTCATTTCATTTCATGTTTCCACTAGTGCTCTTTCAACAATGATAGAAACTGAACATTACATACTCATTACACCATACTGGAGGGAGCAGGATAGCTTGTAAATATGCATTAAACTGTGGTTAGATTTTCCTTCCTTACATGCTGCGTCTGAGCAGGGGCACACACATGTATACTTGAGAACAAGAGTTGGGGTATATTCCTGGCATGCTGCCATCATCAGTGAAATACATCCTCTTTACAGATGTTTCTTATTCTATTGGGAACAAATTGCTCATCCATATACTCAAAGACATAAGATACTATTAAGAAAAAAAATGTTTATTTAGCCAGGGAAAAACGGGTTTAAGCATATTCAGTTTGAAGTGTACCAAGTGTGGGCATATTACCACAATGGACAGCTTCCTGTATTTTCTTAAATACAGGTCAGAGATAAAAGCATGTTGCATTTCACAGGTGGGATTATAAAAGAAGATCATTAAGTTTAACCAAAGGCAGAGCATAATTGAACCTTAATGACTTTGCTAGTATAAGCAGCACACTTGATAGTTTTACAAATAAACTGGAATTTGTACTTCTGCATGCTGTGGCTTTGAAAGAGATGTCATACAACCAGGAGCAGTGGAGGAATTCCAGAGCTCCTTTAGCCAGTTCAAGCAGAAGCTACAGCATGGCTCATTCTCCTGAAAAGGGAAAGGTGCCCCCAGATTGTTCAGATACAGAAAGACCTGTTTGATAAAGGAGTTGGACAAGAAGTTCAGATTGCACAGATGACTTGACATCAGTCCAGCTTAGCAGCAGAGACTTATAAAAGGGTTTTAATTTTTACACGTATATAATATGAATACTTCTAAAAGTTTAGAGGCTGGGAATCTCTGTTTAATTTCACAGTCAGGTCTATGTTCACCAGGGCTGGATCTCTGCACTTGCATGTTGTGAGGATCTCCATCACCACATTTCTGTCAAAAGGTGGTAGAATATATGAGCTGATGTTTGGACAGGACTCAGGCTCTTAGTTTTATGCTGTTTATGGGAAGAGCCTGCATAGCCTGGAGTGGTGTGGATGTCTGATATCTAACCCAGAATAAACATTGCTGTTACAAAGTTGTATCATGAATATTTTTAACAGATTCAGACCAGTAGAATTAGTTTAATGGTTGGCTTAGTTGGGTTAGCAAAAGGTATTATGAAGAAGCAAAATTTTTTTCTAGAGTAATTAGAAACCCTAAAAGAGTATATATTTTATCATTGAACTGTGGCTCCAAAATTCTATATTCCCTGATCACATTTTAACTAACCTGAAATTATTTTTTAGTTTACTTTTATAGCAAGCTGTGTTAGCTATGCTCTCACGGGAACAAGAAAGCCAAAGAATTAAATACATCCTGTACTTATATGTATTATTCAAACTCATGTTTTGTGTGAGATGGATTGATTTTCTCATTTGTAAGATTTCTTAGGCAATCAAGAGTAATTTTGAATGAAACAGTGAATGGATGGTGATCATACTTGCCATATTTGATTTGAAACCCTAGCATCTGGCTAGGGTTAACCTATTTGCGTTTGTTTCCTTTGACCATGCATTAGTAACATTTAATTAAAACAAATAAGAGTTGTACATATTCCTACAAAGCATACTACAAATTCCTCAGCACCTTTTAGACCAGATTTTTTCCATTTCTGAAGGCACAAACACGCCTCAGCAGAAGTCTCGAAGCTTACTTGACTTCTGGTGACCACAGCAGATCACACTACAGAGCTCTCATCATGAATACTCTGAGAACTGCCAGAGATTGGTCCATAAATATAACACATAAACAGGAAAAAGAGCTGAACTTCCTATGTAATTATTCTAAGCCACAGCAAAGGTTCCCCTCTTCCCCCTCAGATGCTGGCTACCCTTATTCTCCCTTTCCATAGTCTGCAGTTTGTGATCACAGGGAATGAGGACAAATTATAAACAATATGCACCATTAGAGGACACGTAAGGGAATAAGAGACAGTTACTTCATCTACATTCTGGCAGCAGTCAGAATTTCTGACAGGGGACGAATTTGAGTGACTTCAGGCACATGGTCACATCCAATTGCTTAATTACCACCAAAAAAAATACCAGCACAGGCAAAGGCTCACTCTCAGATTTACACCCTAGTTTCAAACACATGAATTACAAAACAAAGTTAGCCTCTGCCTCTGATCAAGGCTCAAAGTTCTCACAAGTCTCTCCTTGGAAACGAGGACTGTATCAATACAAACATTTCCTTATAGATGCTAGCTGCTTCCCTCATGAGCCAAGTATCTTTTATTCCTAGAACACACACTTCTCCATGTCCAAAAGGTGTTTAGGAAGGCAAACAAACTCCTGTTACTACAGCATAACTTCAGAGTGCCTAAAGACTCATCTCTGCCACACAAACCTATGTGGCCTCCCCCCAGCTGTATCCTACAACAGTGATTACACATTAATACAATCTCCTTCCTTTCCCTTCATCACCATCTCTAAACAGACCATTCTGAGTCACTGTACTGCTTAAGCATATGGGTCCAGGGTTGCAAAAAGTGAAAAACATAGTTAGAAATAGGTGAGTATACGAATACTGAAGACAAAAATACTTCCTCTAGAATAGTCACTAGAAATTTTTTGAGTGACTGTTAATCAGAACCACCTTACTCTTCTGAATACTTCCATGGTCCCACCTCCAGAGCAGCTTTCACAAATGCTGACAATTACTTCCAAATGGAAGCAGCAGCCCTCTGCACAGGCATCCCCTTGAGCACCCTGAGCCTCAGGTGCTGGTCTTTATTTTTGAGATAGCAAGGGCACAACAGGAACCTGCACAGAACTTAACCGTGGCATTTAAACAGATTTTAAGCCAGTGAACATCACCTCATCTGGCGAATCCATAGCATCTCTATACTTATAGCTTGTTGTCCTGATTTATTCCTCCTAAATCATGTTATCCTTCATTGAGCTATTTCTGTGGCTGCCAGGCTGTTAATTTCCCATGCAGTATGTGGCTATATCAGATAACATAACAACCAAAATGAGCACAGAAAAGCTTCTAAGGATATTGTATGGCACTTTGTACTACAGACTCAGCAAGAACATGCTATTTTCCATGATGAATCTATTCCTAAAATCTCCCCTCCGTTT
The DNA here is from genome assembly GCF_003957555.1 of Calypte anna. Classification (NCBI taxonomy): domain Eukaryota; kingdom Metazoa; phylum Chordata; class Aves; order Apodiformes; family Trochilidae; genus Calypte; species Calypte anna. The sequence continues at coordinate 6,844,078 of NC_044256.1, forward strand.
TTTTAGTAACCAGGTAAATTCAACAGTCAATCTTCAAATGGGAATCATTATGCTGAGACCAATAAGCCACAAGGAACAAATATTGATATTTTTAAGATTATTAATGGAAGCAAGGCCTGAAAATTGCAAGAGTTAGACACTTGTAGGAATAATATAATTCAAGTTAACAGCAACAGATTTATATAACTCATATCTCAAGACAGCAGATGTCACCATGAAGGAAAATGTCAGGATAAATTGGTAAAAAGTAATGAGAATAAATTTAAAAGCTACCTGGAGGTTAGCACTTCGCCTGTTTGTCTACCTTCAGTCTGCCCTATACAATGCAAGTCAGCTGAGCAGAGCTAACAAGACCTCCTCATGCAGTTCCCTACTTTCATGTGTTTATTTGGCTATGTTCCACCCGCTTAAAAAATTGTTTTCATAAATTCCCAAAATATAGTTCCCTTTTGAGAATTCCTTTACTCCCTTTCTAAGAGGAATGGTTAAATCTAACCATTTATTGAGACCAGTAAGTCAATAAGGAAGCTAAAAATGCATACAGTATTACTCAAGGTCTGTAACCAGAATCAAGGGATTAATCCACAAAAAACCCTAACAAACTCCATTACAGTCTATAACATGGGACCCAACAGCATTTTTAAAACAGCGCTGCAGATACTTGAACAATTGTCACACAATTGTCAGCTTGACTCCATTTTCACACACTCTGCACAAGTGGCATGTACAGCTTACACCACTTGTGTTTCCTAGCTTCATGATGGCCTGTTTGTCACATTTTCTTTAAACTGCTCTATAGAACTTAGAAGCCCAAGTCCCATTTCCAAAAGCAATTTAAGTACCTCAAAGCCTAAGCTGCATGACTTTGAGTGAGGCTACAGATACCAACCTGATGGACATAAGCTCACAGACAGAATACTCCATGGTTGTAAATAAGCATCACAGCAGTATTTAAGAAAAGTAGTTATGGCTAATTCCTACTGAAATCAAAGGCACTGGGCTTCTAAGTGCACTAAAAACATTTCTTGAAGTGTATCAACATTTTAAAGCATAGCTACCCTTCTAAAAATCTGGATTGAAGACACAGACTTGGCAAACATTACCCTGTTTTCAGAAGAGACTATCTCATCTGCCACAGATGCATTCTGTCTATACACATATGTAGTGCATGGGTTACACAAGAAAGAAGCTGCAGACATTTCATGGCTCCTGGCCCCCACACACACATCAAACCATCATCGTCCTATAGCAGAGGCCCAGGATAACCTGGGAGAAGCTCTCACTCCATCCAACAGCTGCAGCTTCAGAGTACATGATCCTTACAGCCAAATGTGTGACCAGCTCAGATATGAAAAATACAAAATACCATTACCCCAATCACAACTGCCTGGTCATCACCCCTGCCCTGTTTGTATACACCACAGTACCCCCTCCACTAACCCTTGGCTGGGTGGTTCTCCTGTTATTGTGGCTGCTTAACCTCTAGGAGCCTTCCCAATCATAGAAGCCTTCACAGCCCCTAGAAATAGTTTTGCCCATTTAGGATCTAGTTCCTTAATCTCATCAGTGAAGCATCTATGTCAAATAAACATGTTTTACAAACACTGGTATTCATTTAATGCTGAGGTACCACAACCACTTGAAACGCTAAACTCCAGCCAACCTTCATAATGCCTTTTTATTTTTTTCCCTGGCAACATTACACATCCTTGTAGAGCTAGTGTGAATATTCAAATACTGTAATTGGAAATGATTTACTTTGTTTTGAATTAACTAAAATTCCATTGTTAAGCACAAATACTGCTTCACTAAATCATCAAGCTTTTAATAGGTCCACATGAGCAGGTTACTGAGCGTGTTAGGATTTATAATGCTCCTGGGGAGCTGACCACTGTATTATGCTTCCTGCTGCTAGGTAATATGCATGACACATTTCTGGACACTAATTCATTTATTTAATAGTAACAGTATGCAAAAACAGAGTTCAAAATGAAGCTGACATAGAAGGTATAAAAGTTTTATTAATCCATAGCTAATCAAAGGCCAGAGGAAGGCATATAATGGTCGCATTTACAGACCATAGCGAATGTGAATAAATTAAATTTTTGTTTCCTAAAATCTTCCTAATAGGATGTACTCAGATTGAAACATTTATACTTTTAATTACAGTGGCAGCCAATTTAGAGCAGGTATCTGGTTGTACTGTACTTAAAACTTGGCATCAAGGATCTCTACAAATCCTCTCATTGACTATTTTTTGAATCTAATTTGTTACTGTGTGCACTGTGTCCATGCTCAGAAATAACAACATTATTTACTTTCTCATTTAATTACACAGTGACAGATTACTTGTAGAGGGAAAGGGCACTGAGGGAAATTATTTTTTCCCTGTGAAACTCCCCTGAAAGGCTCAGCATTGTGTACATACAACATAACTTTATGATTCTACCGTTCATACGTTTCTGTGTAGGAATAAATTGATAGAACTGCTTACATGGAAACAGACATTTCTCCAGGCAAAAGTTTTCATAGGATCACCCCTTCATTCCTAACAAGTTATCAAACATTCACATGACATTGCAAGTTTCATTTGAAAAAAAAAATCTAGTAGTCAGTTACTACCAAGTAATAGCTGATTCAAAAATACTACAAAAATCAAAAGGAAATGGAATAAGAAAACTGGCAGCCATGTTTATTTGATCTATATTTAGAAATACTCTTAAAATTTCAGATTATACTTTGATGCCAATTTTCTAGAAGGCAATACTCCAATTTAGAATGGATGGAAAAACCTGAGAATGCTCCTATAAAATCTGTATCAGGAGAAATTTCATTAACATCTGGAGCTAAGAAAAAAAAAGACATTTTGCTGAAAATAAAAAAATTATCCTCTTTACATTACTTGGGAAACAAATACTCATGAAGCTTGCAGTTCTGTGTCACTCATGGGCCATTACCCAGCACAGAACTCAGGGAGATAGCAGTATGGAAATCAATGTGCTTCAGTGCTTTGCTGAATCACAGACTGAGTTTCTGCCACACACAAAACCACTGCAGAGCTGGAATCAGACTACCAGGTCTACACTTTAACACTGGCTCTCCTGTAAGAAATATCAAGAGGTTTCCTGGAGCAGTAAAATTCTACATGAATTATGACAAAAGAATTATGACCTTTATTCCTCAGCAAGGCTTGCTGCTGGGGCAGAAGAGGACAGCCATGCAGAATGTGTCCTACGTACCAGCGACAGAGGACACATCTAAGGGGTGGATTATCATCCAGCCAGTTGGAGCCAGACTCACAAAGATGTCTGATTCAGTTACTCAAATGTACTCAATCTGTGTCTTGTTTTTTTCCTTTCTGTTCAAGTCAACAGCTTCATTCCATCTCTTTCTTCCTTTGCTCTTTGCAACTTCTGTTTGGTGTCTGGTTTGACTCTTAAAGGGCCTCTCATTATGAGTTTGTAGGGTACCTCATACAGAAGCCTTGATGCTACTTCATGACTTCATCACGTTTCAATAACTCAAATAAAATGTAATGGCTATGGACAGCCACCTCCAACCATGCATAATAATGGTCACACTGAGAAGACACTAAACTCAGAGGTCTAAACTTCTAATGAGCTTTTTTCAGCTCAGGAGGACTGAGTGAACAAGTAGATTCATAGGTGTCTGACCATGGTCCAACTTGTTTTAAGTTTATATAAAGTTGCCTCAAAAGTGCCATTTACAGTAGCCAGATTAGCTCCTCATCAGTAGCTGCAGCAGCTGTAAGAGTGATAGCATATCAGACATACAAATTCTAAATCTTTAGAGGATGGACACATTCACATACATTCCTCCCAACTTCTGTCCATGTCTTCTCTCATGAGAGGGATCTACTGGATAGGAACCTGCCTCACACATCCAACTGAAAGGACTCAAGCCTGGAAAATCTAAGTGAAGCCTGAAACTGATTCCAGGCTTGTCTGTTCCCGTTCTTAAGCCTCTGCTTGGCAGTCCACAAGTGGTAGGTGCTCTGCCCAAGATGTCATGTTTTATTTGCTTTTTTATAGTGCATGTCCCAAAGCATGAAAAGAGTGACTGATGTGTCTGTGATGATGGGTTTAAGTATCAAAACTTAAAAAGCAGCAGCCTGGAAAGGCAGTATTCCACAATATCAAGAAACTAGCACAGAAACAAGACACATTTAATGCTTACAGAAGATTTCATATTTTACTGACTCTGAGTAACTTTAATTAACCTAAAACATAGAAAGGTATCTTCCAGAAGCTGGGTTCATTGTGACACAAACTATTGAAGCTATGTTCTTGCTGTTTATACTGCTGTAGAAACCTCAAGCAAAATCGTTTTATAAAAGCATAAAAACTGGATCCAATGGAAATTACACAAGTCAGTCTGGGTCACATGAGCACTGCATGACCAGAAATAGCGGATAAGCAAGGGCCTGACATCCTCACAGAAAAGGCTGGTTTGCTAAACACACACACAAACACATGTATTTATATACATGGGTATGTGATATTATGTGCTCAGAAACAGACTGTACACTCATCCTGCATGTGCCCACCGTAGCTGCCTGCCTGCGCTTCCTTCTACCTCTATTTGTGACCAAAGGGAAAAGCTCTTTTGAAGTTCTGAAGAAACCTGAAGGATTGCAAGATGAGTCCTTACAAGTCACAGTTCTTGAGCAAAGACTTCAGTGTAGACCTGGAGTAATCGTGCATGTTTGCATTCTTAGCACCTGGTGACAGTGAGGTAAGATCTGTCACAGGAGCATAAATTAATATTTAAGCAAACAAGATTTACTTTGGTTTAGTAACAGATAAAGAGAATAGACAGACTTGTTACTTTGGCTTAATAGCTGAACAGTTGGTTACTGTTCAGTAACTCAGCTGGGGTTCTAAGTCCTTAGGCAATAAGTCTGCACATCTATTTGTGGAGGAGGAGGTAGGATGATGGACACTCCCAATTTGCTGTTTTGTGATAGTGGATGAGAGTTCTAAACACTACTACACGTCAGCTGTAATTTCAGAAATAGTGAGAATAAGTGTCAGCTGGGCCTCCTCCGCTGAAGCAAAATCTAAACTGAAGCTTGCTTTTAAGAAATTAATTTTAGATATTGAACTTTATCTACTTATCTTCTGATGACAGGTAAGAACAATCTATGTTAGAACTGTATGAACATACTGTAAGTCAGAGCATACCCTAAATTTGTTTGCAGGAGCACTGATACACTGGCATACCTCATCTAGTGACCCTTCCACAGGGACAGGCATGAATTTGCTGCATAAAATTAGATAAATTTTTTCAGTCCGCTTCAGAGGGACATTAATTCTTTGAAATGGAACGCAAGCTTCTCATTTGCACACCAAGGCTACATATAGGTCTGATTTTTGCTTTCATATAAGAAAGGCTAATTTCAATTGCCAATTAAATAATTTCATTTAGATTGTAGTGGCTAATATGTCTCACTTTGTAAAAATCTTTAGTCTTAAAGTTATGCTTGCTGCTAAATGATGTTCTACCTTTATTTTTTGGTCTTTAAAGAAAATTATTGATTATTTGTGCCATCAGTCACTAGCTTGCTGACAAAAGGCTGAAGGCCAAAACAAGCTTATTTTGAATTTAATAGCCATTAATAGAGTTAAAATAAAAGAACAATCTTAAGTGTTCACACTATAAATACCACTGGCTTGCATTCAGAGCAGTCAAGCTGTGTGTGAAGAGCAGCAGCTGCTGCAGGCTGCTCCGGGAGAACCGAGGCAGTGTTCACAATGGATTTGTTCAACGTTTCTGTGCAAGAGCAGTGAATGTATGAGAAATCAAGTTATCACTGCCTTAAATCCCCCATCACGGTAACATGCACTTCATAAACCAACTGGACAAGAGGACAACATGGAAAGCCTAAAGGTTAAGTACACATTATTGACCTCCAGGAAGTTGTGTTCTACAGATCATTAAATATGTTGTGCTCTTCTGTTTCAGCTGGTCACACTGAAAAGTGCCTTGGGAACATTATTTAAAGCTTAGATGTTCTACCTACATTTGTGTGACATAAAATCAATACCTCTTCCCTAACCTTACTTGCTTAGATTATTCTCAGCTATTAGGTGCTTTTTAAACCTCAACAGTTCAATCATTTGCATGAAAATGTATGTGCCCATTCATACATTTTAATGACATACAGACCCAGATAGGGAGCTCATCTTGTCTACATCAGAGTCCAGCCTACATAACACATGGAACAGAGGGCATGTTGGAACAACGGGGGGGTCTTGTTTTAATGCTTTTTAGCTGTTAAGGACCCTGCTCATTGAGGACCCCTATGAAGGTGCAGCACACCTCTTAACAACTGCACTGTCCATGCTTGCTGCAGACAGGAAGCAAGACTCTGAATAAGAAAATGATAAGAGTTCTGCTTGGGCTGGACCTTTTGACTGAAAATGAGTCCAGGTTATCTTGTGCTGAGGGGATATGGCACCAGCATTACTCAGATTACTCTGGCAGCTTCTTCTCAGTGTTGTTCTTACCCGTTCCTCAATTTACTCTCTCTTGCAAACCTGATGCTAATCCTAGCTCTAACCTCTAGATTGATTTATGCAATGGTATACACTGACCCCTCGGGTTAAGAGGTGCTTAAGGTGAAGGTGGTCCTCACTTCATTATAGCATTTGCTTCTGAACTCCCTTGTCGCTGCCTTCTGCCACAACTCATTGGGACCATGACCATCCTACTCAAAAGCAGACCAGAAGAGAACAGTCTGTCTCAAACAACTGTCAATTTCATTGAAACACAAGAGAAGACAAACAGATACCATATAGGAACCAGAGAACACTACGTATCCCTTGGGATCCTCACCCACTCTTGATTTTCTCTTTTCCCTGTCTGGGTAAAACAGCAGTCAGCCATATGAAAGCCCAAAAAGTGATAAAAGTGCCCTGTGAACTGTGCCTGAGAAGATTTGACATTTTAGCAGTAGCATTGTCTTTTCTTGTGAGAATGACTTTATTGCAAAAGCTTTTTGCTTAAATCTCCACTTCCCAAGAACAAACTTTTTCTTACAGAAGTCAAAAAGCTTTGTTGTATTTCATTTATATAACAAATTTAAAATTAACTAGGGAACACAAGTGTACACAGATCTCATAGGCAGGAATATTTAGAAGACATAGAATCCCAGAGATGCACATGGAATCATAGAATTTTCAGGGTTGGAAGGGACCTTTATGATCATCTAGTTCCAATCCCCCTGCCATGCTAAAAAGCTTCATTTACTTGCTGAACCCTGAAAAGCTCAGATATTGTATCTAACCCAGTGGTTACACTTGTATAGGAACCACTTATACTGTGGGAAACAATAACTAATCATAGAGTTGTGGCATTTCTGGGACAAGTTGGGGTAAAAGGAGGCAGGGTAGCTTTACTACTTAATAACACCATGCTGTGACCAACCAATGGCCTGGGAAGCATAAGGATGTCAGGGTAAACTTAACACAGGCTCAGCAAATAACTATATTTAAATGTCCAATAATCAAACCTGAACTATTTCAAATTCAACTCTGCTCTTGTGGGATTAACTGTACTTTCCCTAAAATGAGTCATTTTTATGTCTTCAAAGTCTCTGAATACTTAGGGAGATTTTCACTGATATTTAAAAAGTTGAAGCTGCTTATTCCTCAGATCCCTTCAGTTTCTAACTATCAGAAAATCAGCAATACTGATTTGATATCAAAAAAAAAGGACAACATAGAGATTAGCACAGAAACTACCTTTAGTCAGTACATTGCTCTGAAGATGAACATAAGAAATCAAAAGCTCCCCCATACAACTACCTGAATGAATGGAATTGCCTGAATTCATACTGTTGGATACTTACACAGCTGCTTCTGGAAAAGAGCACTTGGTCTCCTGGTGAAGGCAGGGCAGAGTAGGGTGAGAAACCAAAGCAAAGCAAGCCTGACCAATATTCAGTGCGTGGCAGATACACTCGTATTCCTGACTGTTGAAAAACTGCACTGCAACCTGCAACTCATTTTTCAGTTGGAGGAAAGCTCTAACTATCAGTTCTACTTCTCACCTGAAAAGCTGTAATTTATTTAAGGATTTCTGTGAATACCAACAAAGTCTTTTTTTTTTTTTTAAACCAAAAGGATTGTCAGGAAGGATCTGTCCAGGGAATTGGTTGAGTAACCATCCCTGAAAGTGCTTGGAAAGACTTGCAGATGTGGACAAGGTTTAATGGTGTGCTAGGCAGTTCTGGATTAGCCATTGGACCTGATCATCCTAAAGGTCTTTTCCAACCAAAACAGATCCATGAATCTATGTTGTGGTCACAGGCACACCACGACTGTCATACCAAGCATTACCCTACCCCTTTACAGATTACATTTTAAATCCTATTGCTGTTAAACCACAATATTTTTCTCCTGTCCATGGAAAATGTCAAAATACTAGAAAGCTTATGGCAAAAATTGCTTTTTCAGCTCATTCAACAAATAAGCCCAGAAATCACTGATGTATGGCATGTAAAGTTGTGTCCCCTCTGCTAACACAGAGCTCAGGAATAACACAAGATCTAGTGGGTATCTGTAGGAACTGTTTTTCCTCCAATTGTTGTTGTTGTTGTTGACAAAATAACTCCTAAAAGCCCACAGAATAGTGATCTAAGAGTAGTTATAAATGACACTTGATGAGCCATGGTCGTTTGCAGGAAGATGTTCTATCAGTATTGACAGCAAGATGCTAAATCATTTGATATGTCTACTCAAAAAGGTGACACTTCAAATTAATTAGAAGTACATTACTTCATAAGAAAGCATATTCCATTGCTCAGCTCCAGGTGCAGTGGACCTCTGCTTGGTGTCCAGTATAATTTTACAATTTCCAGAACAAAGTTGTTTCTTATAGCTACCAACAGATTGCTGCTTTTAATTAAAGTGTAAAAAACAGAGCTACCAAATACACCCCACCAGGTCATGTTTTGTTCCACAGAACTGAGCAATTGCAGATATTTTGCAACAAATAAACCATTAAGCCTATATCTGCTACTGTCTAATAAAATCTCCTATGTTTCCATATCTGATGATAACCACTGGAAACCTATTACCAAATACAACAGTTTCTAAAAGATTAATATTAGAATTTAAATGTACTTAAATACATTAAACAGGTCAAATACAGTGAAATTTGAAAAATACTGCTGAGGGCGAAGACTCTTGAACTGTTAGGTCTATATACATGCCAACACCAGTGGATGTACACCCCTGATGATCCTTTCCCACAGGTTCTGTGTCTGCATTTCTATGGCTTTTGAGACCACATCCTGAATCCTACGCCTTCCATTTTATGAGTATCACTGGTAAAGTTGCAATCATGAAAATGCCATTTCACTGAATATTCATTTCACATTGTAGTCATTACCTTTCAAAAGTGCACTGGGTCACAGAGCCAAGCAAATGGAGCCCTCCCTAAGGACTTTAGCAGCTGAGTAGCAACATAAAATTTAAAGACAAAACAGACAAAGGCACTGAAGGCAAAATGCAAAATATAAAGACAAGATTTTCGAGTTACCTTAAAGGCATTACATTGGTTTTCTTTCCCTATCAATGTCTGCTATTGTTTCTGTTTAAATATGGTGTGGAGCTGTGACATTTCATACTGCATCACTCAATCTGTGTAGTTTTATTTCATTTTATTTCACTTACTATATATAAGTATATAGATACCTGTACAAACCTACATATACACACATAACTACACGTATTGCTATTACCAAAGGATCTGGTAAATCCCTTTTCTATCTAAGTTGGTTATCACTTTCTATTTTTGAGAACACTTGCAACCTTGCCTTTGAGAAGTTCTCACACCTCCATTTTGTGCAGGCCTTTGATATGCAGCTCTCCAGGTGGTGAAGTGCCTTTCCCTTGTCTCATGAAATTCCATTCAGATTTGAGAGATATAAAGTGCAGACTCAGTTTCTATTTTCTCACTGCTTCTGGAAAAAGTTTTGGCAGCTTGCCCAAACTCCTGAAGCTTCCAACACAGACCTCTTGTCTTCACCAAAGGAACTGCAGCAGTTGATGCGCACTGAACATACAGCCACAAAGCAGAATGAAACCACCACCTCCATTCCCTCAACACATCTCTGAGTGCTAGCATCTATTGCTCCCTTAACTCAAGCCAGCATACAAGGGCAGCAGGATCCTCAGCTTGTTAGGAAAGATGGAGGAAGGTAAGCAGAGAAACACCTGGTCTCATCACCTGGCTTCCACAAGTATCTATCACTCAACTGCCATGCACTCCCACCTTTCATCCTCTTTTCTCTCTTCCTCCTTTCTCCCTTCTCTTCTCTGGGTTCAGCTGGAGACAGGAGGAATAGGTTGCTACATCTCAGTTATGGTTTGTTAGTGGGGGCATGAAAGACAGGTGAAGCTCTGTACAGCATCATGCTCATATGCTCTCCAGAAAATGACCAAGATTTCTGAGTTGTTTCCAGATATATTGGGAAAGAATTCCAACTAGCATGCCAGCTCCAGAAAGCAAAGACAAATGAAAAGACCAACTTAGGGAAGTCTGCAAACAGGAAGTGATAGTAGAGACAAACCATGGCTGCCAATAGAGATGGGAATCTTTGGAGAACATCCCTGTCTCAGCAGCTGCAATTCAGATCAGGAGTCCTCAGTCTACACGTGTCTTTGCTGCAAACAACTGTGAAATCCAGAGACAGAAGTAATTAAGTTTCTCCTTCTGCTCTTCTAGCTGGTTCACATGCAAGATAAAAGGCAATCATTGTTTTGGTAGTACGAAAACTCAAGGTGCACAGACCTGCACAATAAACTCAAAAGAATCGCCACTACCTAAATGAGTATCATATGAGTTTGAAATTATTTCACTCTTTATTGTGGCTTATTTATTTGCATTTTAATTGGGAAATCTTTGAAAGCTGCTTAATTGCAAAGCTAAGGACAAAAAAGCTGCCTAGACAACCTTAATTTGGCCCCTTGTGGCTATGCACTACAATGTACAGAACTGAGAGAGAATTGCAGAAATCAAGAACTGCTTTTCAGTTCAGAAACTTTGACTTCAGTAGATGTAACATTAGTGGCAACAAAGCAAAGCAAAAATCAAATGAGTTGCCTTTTCTCATCATACTGAGTACTGTACCCACAAACGTGTGATCTATTTTGTTAGGGCTGCTTAAATCAGACCTGCAACTTCAGGAGCATCCCTGCTGGCCTACCTGGGGCCAAGTCAGGGGTGAGGAGCAGCATATCCTCAGAACGTGGTGCAGAGGGTCAGACTGCTGTAGCATTCATAGCCCATAGGTGAGACGCCTTTATCTTCCTCCTTTCTTCTGTCACAAACAAGATGAATATCACACAACTATAAATTATTGTACATATTTTAGAGACTGATGTCTGCAGTGTAGCAAGGTTTAGCTACTGAGGATGAAAAGCAACATGAATATTAATTTCTTAACTGATTTTGGTTTTTCTCATTTCAGCCCCTGTCTATATAGATAACTTGCATTTCTCTTGTTACTTGACTTTGTGGACACAACTTCATGCACCTTCTTAAGAGCCTTTCAGCAAAGAGATTCAAGGTGTTGGGTTTTTTTTTTTTTGTTTGTTTTGTTTTGTTGTTTTTTTTTTTTATAGGGGCCATTGAGAAGAATTATTTCACCTCTTGAAAAAAACTACAGTATAATGCTACAAAACATTTCTGGAGAAATATCCACCATATCACAGCTGGTGCACTGTTAATATCACAAAATAACAGGAGACAAATATCAATCTATGCCTCTTAGCTACAAAATTACTTCGGATCAATCTGATAGTCATACAATTCTAAAGAAACACTACTTAATTTATAATCTCATGGTGCAGCACGAAGTTTAGCAGGAGACTATGAAACAATTGCACATCCACTACTGAGTTACTATGGACAAATATCAATGATAATGTGCCCTGTACATCTTTACATAAATATGAAGAATGATATTTTACTTTTTATCCCATAAAAGCATAGGGGCATCAGCTCCATGAAAGAAGTGCTCATACTCATGAGGACTCTAGCTCCCTTCTCACCTTGTGGTTCCACCAGTCACTTCACTTCGGTCATCACTGAAGCCTGTCACCTACTCCCCTTGCACTACCACCAACCCATACAGAGAGAAACTCAACACTACCTCCCCAGGCACCATCCTCACACCTCAAATCATAACCTTTCTGCCACAGTCTCTTAGAAAACTGCTGAAAGATTTTCTTGTCAGCTCCTCTTTCCTCTTTCTTGATAGCTTTTCATGGATACTCCTGACCTTCCAAAGAATCTGACTTAATGCTCTTCTTATGAATACAGTAATTTGGTTCTAATCTCTCTCAGAAGTAGTTTGGGTTGCTGCCTGCAAAGGCCTACAGCAAAGTCTAACAAGGATACCACATAGAGCTCAGTGATACTCACACCAACATGCTAACACACAGCCTCCGTTTTGGAAAAACAGTCAATAAAAACACACCTGGAAATTCTGGATGAAGAGTTATCATCCAGACATGGCCTTCCTTAGGCATCCTTCCCTTTCTGGGCAAATACCACAGAAGTCTAAGCTCAGCAAGGTCACAGAAATTGTCTGGCTACTTTAAGAGGGTCAGTGAAGCAACACAAGTTCCACAATGCAAGACAGAGATATGTGTCCACAACACTATAACTGGATGATTCAGAGACCTACAATGCATGAATCCCTACAAAGATCTGTCCTTAAGCATAAGTCTGAATTGTAATTTTAAACCAGCTTCTTCTCCACCTGTTTTCTGTTTGCATTGAAATTCCTTCCCCTCAACAGCAAGCAGTGAATCTTCCTTTAGAACATGGCAATATTTATTGACTGTACTCTTCATTCACATCTGTCAGACATGGGAAGTCACCACTGCTTTATAAGACTATCAGTTTTAAGTAATGCCATTCATCACAAAATGGAATAGTGTGAGCAACATTTCCTCAACTGCAATGAATTATACAAGGGTCAGCAAGCTGGAGTCGCGCTTGGCAACACAAACATTGGCCTCAGGTAGCAAACCCATCTTTCCAGCTGTTCTCATCCATATGGGTTCAATGAACTGCAGAGAGTACAGGCCTCTGCTTATTGAGAGTATCTGCTGGAACTATTTCATCTAACCAGCATCATAAAACAACTATGAAGTAAGCTGAATGCTATTCATCTAAAGCTGGTCTGGTAGCCAACTGCTGACAGAGGGGAAAATAGGGAAGGCAAAGAAGCAGACAGATGTGATCACAAAATGCAGGTGCTACAGAATTTCAAAACTCAAAAAGGAAAGCCAGAAGAAGTTGAAACACTGCACCTGTGGTTCACAAGCACCTGGTCACCCCAACTGTGACAGACTTCCTGACAAGCAGTTTTCAGCATTCCTAAGTCTGTTTCCTCACTAGCATAATGCCCTTTTAATGTACATACTGTCAAGCAGATCTGTTTGGCAGCAACACAATTAGCCCGATTTTTGCTCTGAAACAGAAGATTTTGTTTATGTACAAGTAAGATTATTCTGTGATCAAATACAGACATTTTACCAGAAGCCTCATCACTTGTACACAGCACACACAAGGCTCTAATTCTCTCTGCCTTCAAATTTATCTCAGGTTTCTCTAATATTTTACTCCCAGTAATGGGTCTTGAGATAAATTAGTTGTTATAGAAGACACCGTTAACCTTATATTGTTTTCCTCAGCCTTGTTTTCCTCCTCCTTCCATTAGTGTAATCACACTCTTAGTCTTCTGTTTAAAAAATGATTGTGCAAACAGTTGACCAAGAATGTCAGAAGCCTTCATTGAATTGATAGCTGTTAATTTAAGAAATACTATAGATCTAGCTCAGTGCTTCAATACATTCAAACTAAGAAAATTAATTCCAAGTTGAGCACTCCCAAAAAAGATGCTTTTAATAGAAATATCAAAGCCTTATATATCAGTTACTAACACAGCAATCATTTTCAAGTACCATCATTGACCCAGTTTGATGAGTCCATTAGCTGTAACACTTTAAACTGTTTGCTGAAAAAAATGTTCTTTCACAAATACTCTTTCCAGTTCAGAATTGGGCTGATGGAGTCAAAAAACTCCCCCATCTAATGGCTTTGCCTTTGCAAACATAAGTTGCCTCATTATTACGTAAAATTGTAAAACCCCTCAACTACAGAGCCACAGTACTGATGGATTGTAGCAGGGAAATGATAAAATTAAAGGGTGGCTTCGTGACCACAAGTATATAAAATTTCATTCCTTAAGATGTCTCCTGGATGAATCAAATTATGTAAATATATGTTAACAATAATTCATAATATTTTAATAAAGTCTTTCTATTTCTCTTGGCTTCTTAGAAGTGTAGTCCCAGGTGTCCTTAGGGTGGTGGGTGTTTTGTTTTTACAATTTAAGGACACACAAGGTTATACACTTGATAAGCAAGGAAGCACAACTATTGATATATAATGCAGATAATGATGCCAGGCATCCTTTGTTTGGTATCATTCCCAGTTTTTGCTGGGAGCACTGTTCATCAACAAAGTGACTGGATATCAAGAGGGGATTCACATTTTTCAAGTTTTCTGCTAGCTAGCTATTATGAGAAAGAAAAAAGTATTTTGATTTATTATTTTTTTCCTCTGGTGAAAGATTAAACAGTAAAGGTGTTTTTTACTGTTGTCAATTTTTGCATTAGTAGATGGAATCAATTATACCCACAACTACTGCCTCACGTGAACTTACTCACTGAGAACTACATCCCAAGAGACATCTATTCTCCATATGGTCCTCTGGCTTTTTTAGGCTGCAATAGTTCATCAAGTTTAAGGTGACCCTATTTTCTTAATACAATTAACAAAAACAAAAAAACAAACCCAGAATATTTTTGTAACAAAGTAGCAGGATTCCATAGCAGTTACATAAGAGCAACATTTTCCAATGCTGTCAGTTTCATCAGTGGCAGTATTCTATCACAGGTGGGACACAATCATACTTCCTGAAGTCCAAGAAGCTTTCCCACAGCAAAGCAGTTCAAATAATTTCCTAAGTAACACAGCACCTTTACTTTTTAAACTGAGAAGAGCCACCTAACTGGAGCATTTGGGCTTTTCTCTCCCAGTGCTGACCACACATGTCATGACTTTAACTGCTTTCAAAAAATCACAAGTTTCCCTCCTCAAGACCAGTCTTGGGAATTCTTTTCATCTTCATTTTCCTACACACCAGCTCACTTCATGTGCACAGAGCAGATGGCCTACTTTGCTCCTGCTGTCTATAATGGGATTTTGACCAGGTAGTGAGAGGGCAAGAAGAGCAGACATTAGGACAGAAAACAGAAATATCCATGGTCACAAAAGTTAAGAACATCAGCATCAACATAGAGGGTCAGACTACACATCCCTTTCAGTTCCTTCTCAGATAATCAATGTTCAGCCTTTGTCCAATCATCTGAATTTAAAGAGATGAACCAAAGCATCAAAAGTAGCCTGTGTTCCTCTGGCATTTTTTGCATCATCATAACTCTGTAAGAAATACTTGGAAATTGTTTGTATTTGAATCCATCTCTGCCCTTTGGGAAGAGCAAATATTCCATATATTTTTTCCTTCTTTAAAATACACCCCAAACCAAAAAATATTGGCACTTAGGGATTGGTTTACTTGTAAAACTATCAGCTTGAGAAGAATGTTGATATTACTGAACACTCACATTTCCTTCTTTTTTCTTTTTGTATTATGCAAATGTCTCAAAATAGAAACATCTGTAGTAATCATTAAAAAGAAAAAAACAAAACCACCAGCAAAGCTTTCAATAGGCATTATATGCTTTCTTTTTTATTATTTACAGCTTGTAAAAACATGCTTATTAGACCTGCTACATACATAAAGTTTGCTCACAAAATTCACATAAATTAATGTTCAACCTGCTGTATTCAACAGCATGCATTTGTCTATTGAATCTGCACAGCAGGAGCAGGGCCCAAAACATGACTAGACTGGCAGCGTGTTCATTGAAAACACACCCAAAGCACAAAACGTGCTCACATTTCCTCAAGCCACTCTCTGTGACACAAACTTCAAGGGCCATCCTGCCCTTGGTTTCTGCGAGGAGCTCTCATTGAAATCAGTAGGAGTGCCGCACGTAGTGCTGCTGTCAGACCTGTCCCTGGGCATAAATGTCGCCTTGAAATATGCCCTGAAGTTGAACTCTAAGCTCCACGAGACAAATAGAGAGGGAATTAGCACCACAGCCATGCATCCCTCACCTCATTGCAACTGTCTTGTCCCCAGCCTCCTTTCAAAGGGGTGATAGTCAGCAGCACTGACTGCTGTCGTGGCATTTGAAAGCATCAAGCACAACCAAATAATTTTCCTACCCATACAACACCTAGATATAAAATCCGGTCCTTGATTACCCAGGGAGAGTCACAGAATCCTGGATGTAGCAAATGTCCAAATTCAGCTAAAACAGCAAACACTGGCAACCCTAAAACCTCTGTCAGGGCTGAAAGTTGCGTTGCTTAAAGCATGCAGGATCAGCTTGTGTTACGCAATAATGTTGCTTCTCTTTTTTCAAACCTTTTAGACCACTTGACACTGGACTGTTTTAGCAGAACTGACTCTTCCTCAGTATTAAGAGTTTCTGAAGCTTCTGTAGTGTGAGCAATGTTATTTTCCAAGTGTGGACACTTGGGTGAAAGTAAAAGTGGTATTTCCAAAGGAAATGTTGAATTTGGTTTGTTTCTTAATTGATAACAAGGTGGGCTTGAAGAACTCTATCCATCATGACATGACGATTAAACCCAAACTGTTAAATAGCTAATCCTATGGAAAAGAAAAATGCCTGCAAACCCCCCCTGCAATAACTGCTACATAAACACAAAAGTGCTTTTTCCATAGACTAGACAAGATGAAAACCACAAAAAGCTCTTGACAATAATAAGACCATACCTTTAGCATCTGCATAATATTCCTTTACATTCCATAGAAAAAAGGAAAAAAAACCCTAATGCCTTACAGAATCAACTGAGAACCATTCCCATTTCTACTAGTATTACCAAGGTAAAAAAACTGCAAATACTCAGCTGACAAGTATACAAGTATGCTATCTCAGCAGTGAGATGCACCTCCTAGAGGTTCCTGGGAAGCCACAGTAACAATCCTATGAAACACAGATGGGGAAAGAATACTACCACAAATACCAGCTCAACAAATGTAAGACTATCATTATAAGGAAAAGAAAAAGAAACAAAATAATCTAGCTATGCATACAGTCTTGCCAAAGGACTTTGCTTGTAAATTATTAACATCTCATGTTACAGTAATGGCACTGCTGCAATCACAGGATCCCTAAAATGGATGGTGAGGTTCTCTAAGTGAGACAGTGAGTCAGTGTCAAAGCCAAGCAGCAAGGAAGCTTTCTGCCTTACTCTCTTGCTATGGAATCTCCCACTGATTGCTTCCACACACCTGTCCATATGGAAAACTCTCATTCCTTACCCTTCTGTCCCATAGAAGCCTGCAGGAAAGAAACATTTAAGTGATGAAGAGCAGTTTTAGCCTCTTTCCCCAACAGAATCTTTTAAATGGAAACAAGGCCTTCACAAAAGCCACAGAAATTTGACAAGGGAGGGCAGGTACACCTGGAGAGACAGAAGGGCTGCTTACCAGTTTCACTACTACAACCATAAAAATCACGAAGATTGTTTCTTCAGGAAAAGAACTCACTTACTGCTCTCAGAGTCAGTGGCCTCTGTGTAGGCACAAGTTCGCCTGACACAGTTGATTTAAATCTTTTGCTGTGATGGCAGTGTTGGTAAAAGCATTAGCCATAGTTTTTATGATGCTATTAAGTTTTAGTCATTTGTGGGTTTTGCAGTATGTGAATACTATAGATGCCACCTTAATTAAAAGGTCTTGTCATCTTGTGCAATTAAAAAGAGAAAATGTACTCTCCTGTGAATAGCCAGGAACAAATTGAGCAAGCTGCATTATACACACTAAGTACACAGCAATTTTGTGCTCTTTCCTGTATCACATATATTCTCCAGCATTCAATACTTTCCAATAATCCTGTTACAATGTTTTATGTATAAATGACTTGTAAAATACTAGTGCCATGGCATCTCTGACCATTAATGACAACTAAGTTAAACAGAGTTCTACTTTACAAATACATACAAACTTCACACAGACGAGAGTGCAGAAGGGAAACTGTGCTCTCTTTCTTGGGATTTTCAGGTACTAACACCTCTTAAAGTAGGCATTCCTCTTCTTACAAAAGAAAATACCCATTAGATTATAAGACAAACACCACCTTAAACAGACTTCAATACCCATGCACCTATTTAATTGGACAGTATATGCACATAAAGTAGATCAGGCACATAATATTTGCAGTCTACACATAAAAATGCACTTCCAGCTACCTACAACAAATCCCAGCAGATGGTTACCAGCATGTGTCCACACTTGTCAGCTGCAAACACATTCACCTTCATGAGTCTGGCTCATTCTTTCAGTTTTGACTCTAACTCAAGGTCTTTCAAGATAATGAGGCAGCAAATGATTGGTTGCCTCGAGGTTTGTGCCCAGAGAAGGACTGCCTTCAGGATCCACTAGTAACTTATGACCATGAGAAGAGGATACCCTACATCCATCTGCTGCTTATGCCCTTAATACCCTGGGGCATCATATTGACAGGGCAGCAGGGAAGCCAGGCACATCTCCCTAGGCAAGGTAGACTGAAGTATCTAGTTCAACATCTCATCAGTCCAACACAGCCACTGAAAAGCTCCATAAAAAGGGTGTGAGAATGTATGCCATCTTTTCCAGTGAGGCCTTTTGCTTGGACCTTTTGGCATTACTACGAGATATTACATGATCATTTAGACATCTCAGGATTTGCTACAGTCAGTAACATGGCAATTTTTGCTAGACATTCCTGTAGCAAGCATAGCTCTTGTGCCAGGGCCATACAGAAACTGAACATAATCTCATGTACAACTCGCATGTGTATGAGACAGATCATTACTATTTGTAAAATACACCAGTTCCACTCAAGTCAACTGAAGCAGAACTTCCTGCCTGTTTTTTAAGTTACATGGCTCAAATAGAGAACGTAACCTTTAAAGGTAGTAGGTTAGCTAGGCTCACAGGTATTGCCAAAGGGATTTTGTCTCAGAAGTCTTTTCCTTGACCAGCCATTTCAATTAAAGTGCATCATTGATACATGTGGGAATAACAACATTTCTTTTTTTTCCCTTCCATCTTGCAAATAAGTAGGGCCTTTGGTTTGGAGAGCTGACATCTACCACCACCAAAACAGGTAACACAGTGGACCTGGAAGTTGCATATGACAGGAGTAACTTGGGAGCTAGAAAGCTTACCAGCAGCGGAACAGACAATGCTCTTATCTCTCTCCACAAGGAAATGACTTGCTCCTCTTCCCTTTGGTGCTTTGACTCACCCAGGAGTTCCCCACACAGCTGCTCTAGCTTCTGGGGAGATCTTCACAACCCGCATACAGGCTTCTGGCTTGCTGCCTTGTCCCTGAAGTGCCCAGTGCTCCCCTACAGAAGGAAACTCCAAAGATGCTTCTTGAAAGGAGATTTTCCTCTTACATCCATGCCAGCAGCCACCTTTGGGGCTTAGAGCACTGCAAGTGCCTGTTTTCTGGCTGCTGTGAGCCTACAGCATCTCCTTTGAAGTGCTGCAGCCTTTGGGGAGCATCCTAGGGCACTTCTGAGCTGCACAGGCAAGCAACAACTGCTGCAGCTTAGACAAGCAGATGCTCCAGAGAAAGAGACACATTCTAGATGAGGGATGAGCAAAATAGTGATCACAGATAAAGTGAAGGGGAAAAGTTTTGGAAGGAAGTGGATAACTAAGGAGGCTTCAAAGCAAAACAGAGCAAGCACGATGGCTGTGGTAGTGTAAACTAAGTGTAAGTTCATAATCCTACTAACAAGCTACTGACCAAATAGAATAAATATCCCTACATGTGGATCTAGGACCCACAGTCCCACTTGGACAGGAGCCCAGCAGCCAATGAGCAGCAGGAACAGTACTAGAAACGTCAGGTCCAGCGTGGATGAGTGATGAAGCCACATCACACCCCACACACTGTACTAGCAGCACTTCCAGTTCTAATGACACCTCTGGATAGGAGGCTGCTGGAATGACTGGCCTTCAGAGTATACCACAACAACTGAACATCCCTTGTCTGTTGAAAAGACAGGTAAATGTATACCATCATGCAAACTCTTGTGAAGTCCTGTCAGTCTTCCACTCTTCTCAAGGCAAATATAGCTGTAATAAACATGTCAGGCCTAAACATTCTTCAAGAGCCCTTTGTAACATAGCCACCAGGAACCACACCTTTATACTGTGGACTTGAGACTGAGGTGTATTCATATGACTGACACAGACTGTTGTCACCAGACCCTTTCCCATCAAAGTCAATGACAGTAGGATAGAGATTAGTCCAAAAAAGAACTAACTGCATGCTGCAGTAAACTGATTCAATAAGAAATACACAACAGTCACTGGTAAGAGAGCTTATCCCTCCTTCAGTACTGAGAGATCAAAAATGCTTATTTACAGGCTGTGAGGAGTTGCAATCCAATTACAGTCATTTGAAAGCCCACTAGCAACAGCTATACACATGGATATTCTTAAAATTATTCTTAAACTACTGGCCACCAGAGGACACAACCAAGGCAGGAAGACTGAAAACAGATTAAAAAGCTTATAAGGTTGCTTACAAGTGTGCTACACAACTGGGGAGGCTAAGCTGACTGCTACAGCAGTCTCTTAGTGGAGCTCCAGTCCATTAAAGAAAGAAAAATTCACAGGAAGTGGCTTCAGAGTAGATGAAAGCTCAAAGGAGAGACAGGAAATGATAATTTTGAGAAAGACATGTGGAAACACACACACACTTGGGCAATTGTGGAGAGGTATGTATTATTTTCCCCCCTCCTCCAGCTGAGCTGCAGCATCTGTCTAATCTGAACAATCCAAGTATCACTTATATACTAAGTATGCCACCTTCCCTACAACTCCCAGTAAATATACACTGCTACATGGTATACAAACATATCTTGAGCTACCAAAACCACACCCCATCAGAACTAATCTAACTAATCTATTATCTACTCACTACTATTATCAACTATTAAATATTCTATAAAAATCTTTAGTTATAATGGAGAAAGAAAAATTCTAGCATCACTTAATACTTTACTGTTGAAGTATTCTACACCATTTCTGTCCCCTCATTTTACCTGAACATGCCAACAGTGTCCAACAGCCAGGGGCAAAATTCTTGCCCCTAAATTAAGGTCTGTGTGATCTAGCCATATAAATCAAAATGGAGGGAGAATAAGAAAAAGAAAAAAGAAAAAAAAAAAGGAAAGAAGAGAAAAGAAAAAACCACCAAAAAAACAAAACCTGTAGAAAGAAAAAGGAAGCCATGTGGCTTGAAACCTAGAGGCTGGTGCCCCATGCTGCACCACACATTCTAATTATCGAGCTCAGTTACTGACCCCTGAGTACGAGCCCTTTCTCAAAAACTGCAGCAGGTTCAGTACCTTCCTCTCTGGAGCATGCTGCCTGTTTTTGAACTTGAGCTGCTGAGAGAGTTTATGAACAGAGCTGCTGTTTTATTTACTCTCAATTAATCATGCTCAACTGTAAACAAAGTGTCTGTTTCAGTTCTGCTGACAATTATCCACTTGTCAACATCTCCCTCAAGTACCTTCAGCATCTGCCAACAGCACAGAACTGCTAAATCAAACTGAATATTTTGTCTCAATAAAAAGACAGACGTATGGCAGGTTTTCTAGCCCACCATCAGCAGCCAAACTATATTGTTACTAATGCAACCAGACCACTTCCTATGGAATATTTCCTTACAAAGAAGGAGGGAAGCCAAATATCATTTAAATTAGTAAAGCAGATTTCACAGAAGAAACTAGTGGAGACCCCAAGAAAGCCCCCACCCCTTCCCACAAAGGCAGAAGTGAACCCTCCTGGCTAGTGACTGCTGTGGGCTGCTTGTTCTGCTGGGGCAGGTGCAGCCCCAGCTTCACCAATCACTCAAAGGCCAAAAACAGCAGAGTAGAAGTTATTTACTTTGTGATGCTCATCAAACCCCACTTCCCTCACCAAATAGTTTTAGCAGGAAAAAGTTTCCAATTCTCTCTCCATGGCCTGGGCTTTCTTTGGTCCCTGGAGCTCTCTTACTGGTTTGAATTTTACCATCTAAAGCCTTAAGATATAATTATTCCCATTAGCTCAAAAATCTTCCTGCATTTTCACAAAACAACCTCAATACTTAAATTGTGAGGTACAAGGTAAACTGCAAAGAGCCTGGAACCTATTCAGGAACAGTCAGCTGAAACTGACTACTTTTTCTTCTGAGGTGATGAAGACACTGCCAGGCTGCTTTCAGGCCCTGACAGGCCAGGAGGGTGCTGGGCCTGTGGAGAGCGTCACCTCATGCCACAGAAGCATAAAACCAGAGTGCCATGACTCAGGCTTTTAGTATTATTTGAAACTTAATTCTGGTCTCACAAAATAATGGGAAAATCTGACAAACTTCACTGGCAAGTGACCCAATCCTTCACCTTTTCTCCACAGAAATGAGTTTTTCTTCCCAGAATAAAACACTCAGGGGCAGTACAAGGGCGCTAAAGGGAAGAAGCCCCACACGGAGCACGCAGGGTCAAAGCAGAAAGATCGCATCCCCGGGCCGGGCCATACCTTGCACTGGGCGGCTCCGGCTGCAACAGCTCCCGGTTCGGGTCGATCCCGGTGGGGCGGCAGGGCGCTGACACGAACTGATCAATCTTCAGGTAAGTAATTACCTCAAATCAACTCGGCTCGCGGCCTCCGCGTGCTAATGACCGCCCCAAGCCAGCGCAGGGCTCCGGCCGCGAGTACCCCCTCTCCCCCTGCCCTGCCCAGGCCGGGCCGGCATTCGCCCCTTTAACCTTCCCCTCCCTACGCAATTAATTGAGATATCTTTTATACTTGATGTGTTGTAAAATTAATGCCTAATTTATGTAATTAGTCAATTAACTATAATTCTAGCATATGGTGCCAAATGCCCAGAAGGTGTTCTTGTTTCCCAGGTACTTATTTTGATGTCATGAAATACAGCTAATTAATTTTACATGCATATTAATTTCGGGTCTATTTAGCGGCTCCCTTTGTGAAGGCAGATTTAATATTTATCTTTCTAACCTTTTTGGGCAAATTCTGAGCTCGGTGCTGAAACGGAGGTGACTTTTTAAACACATTTCCATCGGTCTCCCTTTCCTCTGTGGAGCCTCTGCTGACACCGGGTCGATCCCTCCTGTGAGAAGATGCACAAGGGCTGATTATCTATAGCTTCCCGTACATCTATAACTGTCACAAGATACGGCTATTGAATTTAAATCCGATTAATATTTAATATTTAACATTTCTGAGGGAATTTTTGTTTGTTTTTTGCAAAGCACAATATCCCACGGACATTTTTTTTTAAATAGCTGCTCTAAATACAATGCTCCTTGGAAAAATTATGAGAAATCAAGTATTGCTTAATTAGAAAAATGTGCATAATCCTGCTCACTATCTTCTGATCCTCGCAGTTCTGTTTGAGCCGAGAAACTATGAGCTCCCTGCCAGCACGCCCTGCGCTCGGCTGTTGCTGCTGCTGGCCCTCGGAAGCAGCTCCCGCTCCTTCCCGGCGGAACACTCCAGGTCACACTCGTGCCTCTTTCGGAAGGAATTCGTATTTGATTTTGTCCAGAATACGGGGAAGGATTTCTCTTCTTTCTACATTTTGTGGAGAGATTAAGGGGTTAATCGCATCGTGGGGTTCCCTGCTTCCCAGGTATCGAGAAAATATTTTTAAAAAGGAAAATAACAAAACAAAACAACAATAAAAAAACCCACAAACGCGAAAAAAAACCCTCTGAATTTCGTAGTCCACGCTTCAAACTCCCAGTTCCCGCATTACTGCTGCACTAATTGCCGCATTACCCTTATCTCTGGGGCGAGGGGAGATAACAAATCACCTGGCCGAGAGGTGCATGATGCCGGGACGGGCCGAGGGTCGCGCTGCCCGACCTCCTGCCAAGCCCCGGGGAAGCGAGAGGAAAGGGCAGGGCAGGAAAGGGCAAGGCAGGAGCGGGCTTTTAAAGAAATCTGCGTAACTGCTGTAAGCGTCATAACTTTTTTCCCCCTTTCCGGATAAATTAATGAGCAATTTAATTAATAAAATCAGAGAGCAGCGTAAGTGCTATGATAATGAAGTTAAATGAGCGCGCAGTAAAATATTCACTAATCCAGCACATTGGCAAATGCCCTCTTAATTCTGCTTACCACTAAAAGGGTTTTGAGCACCATAATGAGATTCCTCTGTCTGCTAATTAATTGACACTCTCCTGAATATTCATATGTGCTAGCACCAATACGTTCCTAATTGCACCGTGGAATGGATCTCAGAGGAAAGTAAATCGCCATAGACTTAATTAAAATAATGTATGCCAGATCCAGCTCGCTGAGGATGAGACATTTGCCATCAAGAGATGTAAGAAAGTGGCACCTGGTTTGTAGCGAAAAATGAGGAGAAAATCTTTATCCCTCCCAAGGTGAAGTCATCGAGGGCTGGGAAATGCCAGGCTTTTCAGCCTGAAGATCTGGAAGTGGGAGCGAGACGCGGAGCCTTCTCGCCCGCGGCGGTGCCGCGCACTGACCCTCCGAGCTCCGCAGCTGGAGGCAGGGGAGCGGGCTTCATGGGGCGAGAAGGAAGAAATCTGGTCAGGGATGCCCTCTACAGAGGCGTTCAGGGAAAACCGTTTGTCTACGACGAGGGAGGGGAAGAGGTGGGGGGCAGGGAAGGAAGGAGGGAGCCGCCACATTTGTAAACTTTTCCTTGAGGGGAATCCGGTGCCTTTGAAGCTCGGTCTCTGAATGGATTGTTCTTTGCACCTCCAGACTAATACTGTGAGCTAATATTGTACATTGAAATTGTTCCGCTGTTAAAAGCGAGGCAAGTTGCGCTGAGAAACGAGAGCCTGCCGCTGCTTGGCCGCGGCCTTCGCCTCCCGCGCCGGGGGAGCGGGCAGTGGCTGCCCCCGCTGCGCCTCGGGGCTCGCTGCAGCGCGCAGGTTGCGCCCCGGCCCGCGCAACCTCAGCTCTCACTGAAAGCAGATGTAAAACACTTTGCTAGATTTTTCCTTCCTTACCAGCTCAGGGAACGGAAAGAAAAAGCAGTTTCTTGGAAAAGACAGCTTTTAAAAAAAATTACCACAGGTTAGAAACTAAAAAGAGTTTATTTGAAGACATACAAATGCATATTTATTATACACATGTAGGCATTAACAATGTAAATTACACCGCCAGCACTTGCTGGTTGTTTATTCATTAGATCTTTAGAAAATCTACATTGCCTGCAGATAGCGGGATGATAATGTGAAATACACAAACAGTTTACCCAGACAGCTCCGCACAGCTCCGCGCAGCTCCGCGCGCGGTGCTACCAACAGGTCCGTGGGGCCGGGAGGCCGGGCAGAGCGGCGGGCTGGGCTCGGGACCGGCCCCGCTTCCCTTCGCTACCTGGGGCGCTTCTGAAAAGTGGGATTCTGCCTCGACAAGGCTGTCATGCCGACAAAAACCACCGCCACCCATAATAGAGAGCAAGGGGTTTACAGGTCGTGGCCCAGAAGAAAGCAAACTTAGATGGAAATACATCCTCAGAGAAGAAATACAGGGGGGGGATCTCCCCTGAATGGCAGAGCGGACGTCTCGCTCTAAGAGTTCAGAAAAACTCGGCATTCGCACTGGTTTTATTCCTATGTAAAATCTTCCCGCGCCAAAGGAAAAAAATAACAAAACACCCCCTACCAAATTATTTTTCTCCTTTGCTGATTGAATGCTGTATGACAACAGTATCTTTCATTAATACAGAGAAAAATATAAGAGAATAAAGCGCTGCGAGCAATTACTTTCTAAAGTTAGATCCAAGGACCCTCTTCCAGAAATGAAATATTAAAGAAAGTTAAATTTTTTTTTTTTTTTTTTTTTTTTTTTTTTTTTTTTTTTTTTTTTTTTTTTTTTTTTTTTTTGCTACATTACTGTGGGTTGATGGGAAGACGGGAGCTTTGCTCGCGTCGTGAGGGCAGCAGCCGGGGAGCTGAGGCAGGAGGAGGATGTCTATAAGCTGAAAGCCTCTGGCCTCGGACAAGGCAGACGACGCGTCTCCGGTGACTGCCAGGCTGCTCTGTCGCACTCCTGCCCTGCATGGGCTCTGAGCATGCGGAGCGGTGCGGAGTACTCCGCCGCGCCCCTGCCCGCGGCATGGGGAGGGGGAAGGCGGCCGAAGAAGGCACTGTCCCCCCACCCCGTGAGACGGGCCGGGGCTTTGCTAGTGTGCCAGCGGCGGGGACTCAGGCGGGCGGGGCGGTGCTGTCCCGGCCCGCGGCGGAGCGGGGCCGCGGGGGCGGGGAGCCCTTCGCGCAGGAATTGTCCTCGCTGTCCCCGGGCAGCTTGGTGGGTGGCAGCCGGGCGGGGGGCGGGCGGCGTGAGGAGGGAAGGGGAGGGGGCGCCGCGGCAGGAGGGGAGGGCGCGGAGCCCCGGCGCCCACACACCCGCACCGCCCCACCGCGCCGCAGCTTTACGGCGGGAACTTACGGGTCTGTTTGCAAACATGCCCCCTGCCATCGGGGAGAAAAACACACGCACTCAAAGTTCTGACCCTAATTAAATCCCGGCTCCTTAAAGACTTCACACAATGGAGGAAAAATGTTTCTCTCAAATATTCCCTGAACCTGAATTCCGAAAGCAGTTATTACCTTTGCTTTTAAAGAGAGGAAATAACCGTAAAGTGCGCGCCACTATTCTTGTGAATATGCAATTTAAAAATTATCGTCAATTGTAATAAAAACCATTTCACAACGTTTGGCTAAGTAATAACTTGGTCATTTAAAGGTGGTTTTGCCCGGCGCCACAGACATGCAGCTCAGGGGAGATTTACATTGCTTATCGATTTTGCACCGCGATTCTGACTGCGGCGGGCAGAAGACATAGACGTTTGGGGCTTGTTTGTTTGTTTGTTTGTCTTTTTTTTTTTCTGGATTTCTGCGGAACACCAAGACATAAGCAAACTGTGGAAGAAAGCGTGATCGAGATGAGCATGGCTAGGAAAAAAGCTGACGATAAAAATAAAGTTTATGAAACGAGCTGGTTTGGAAATGATAGTCCTTTAAGGAAGAAAAAAAAAAAAGAAAGAAAGAAAAAAAGAAGGCAAAAAAAGGAAGAAAAAGAAAGGAAAATCAAGTTTGCTCCACCCCGCTATTAACCAAAACACAATACCTTTTTCTGGGTGGTACTGCACAGAAGTTGATTCAGTTTTGACAATGTTGTTTAGCTATCATTTGCTATTTTGAATGAATGGGAGCAATCCCCCTTTTTACAACAGTTGTTTCCTATTATGGAGAGGTGCAGCAGTTGAGGGCAGACATGTGAAAGTGGCTGTTTGATTCCCTTTTTCATCCCCCTGACCCTGCCTTTGTCCCTCCTCACCCTGGGAATGTCACGCCTCACTACTTCACTTTGAGATGCTCTAGAAAGTGGCTTTGTTATTCCTTTTAGACATACACGAAATTGTTCTCATTCCCCCTGCTGTAAAAGATACTTCAAATTGGGACTCGGTTCACAAGTGCAATGCAATTTGGCTTAGCTCAACCTTTGTTCTGCTTGTACAAATGACCAAACAGTGCACACATTATACAGTTGATCTACTGCTCCCTTTACACCAGAGTTAGGGGCTGGGAGAAAAGCAAGTTAATCCCTTCAATACTAAGGTGGCATTTTCAATATTTCCTACAATGCGAAAAAGAGAAGAGAGGGCAGCCTGAAATGTGACATTTATTTAAAAGGGAAGATTAAAAAGAAAAAGTTTGCGAGCCCTCTCCTGATACTTCTCCAAATAAATAAATAAACCAACCAACAAGTCACAGTCGTGTAAATTAATACTCCATCGCCTCCGGGAAGGGAACTTTACCGGAAAGAAACGCTATCGGGGCAGTAACTTCGAGACTCAAGCTGGAATCCGCGCTACCACCAAACTGCATAACAAATCGCTCCGGGAGAGGCGCTGAAGCGGTGGCTAAACCCGCGGCCCCGGACGCACACCTGCACCCCCGCGGAACTGTGGAGCGGGCGGACAGCCCAGGCAGGTGGCCCGGGGGGCAGGCAAACAGGGCCCGGCGGTGGGCAGGGCTGCATGACCTCTCGAAGCCGTCCGAGAGAGGTCTTGGAGGGACTGATAAGGCCGGGGCGGCGCTGCAGTGATGCGTTTACCCACGTGTGGTTTTACCGCCGTGGGCAGGTGCAGCACTACGAGAAAAGAGCTTTGGTCAGGAACCAGGTGCTCTGGGACAGCCCCAGGAGCGATGAGCGGGAACAGCAGCCTCCTTTCGGGGTTAAGAGAGCCGAGCAGTCCCAGTGCAGGCTGTCAGCACTTTGGGCGCGGTCAAAAAGGCGGCCCAGGGCCCGAGAGCTGTAAGCCCTGAGCCGTACCCCCGCCTCACGAGCTCTGGAGCCGGCAGAGGCCTTCGAGTTCGGACAAACTTTGAGCGCCGGGATCATTCATGTACCTGGGCTCTGCCTACCCGCGGCACCGCCCCACGCATGGCACAGCCACTCACGTCTTTCCATGCAGGCAGGCCCCGGATCGGGACCAGGCGAGCACCGGGGACCTCGGACGCCCCAACCCGTCTCCCCCTGGGGCCGCCGGACAGGGCCACACTGGGTCTCGGGAAGAGGGAGGACGGGCAGCGAAAAGGCTGCCTTCTCTCTGGACCCGACGAAGGCAAGGGTCCATCGTCCCTTCTGCCGCGAGGAAGGGAGGTGTCGTGGGGCATGGGGACATGCCGGGCACCCATCCACCCCGCCGGTGCCGCAGCGGGGCGGGGGACCCACTCGGGCTGTTGTTGCTTGGCATCCCCGACGGGGCGGGCCAGCATTAAGCAGAGCGACTGCGACGAGGGGACAGCGAGCGATGGCGGGGAAAGGGCAGCAGAGCGCGGTGCCCCACGCCGGGGGTGCTGAGACCCGCAGAGTGCAGCCCTGCCCGAGCCTGGCCCCTCGGGCACAAAGGGCACTGCAAATACCGAGAGGTTCTGTTGGTATCAGGGAGAGCATCAGGGAGAGATCTGTTGGGGAGCAGTTCTCAGTCCAGCCTTGACAGGCAGGGGGAGTTTGTTTAGTGCTCACTGCGAAAGGAACAAAATCCTTTTCAAAAGGCGCTAAGTAGTTTCACGCCAAAGTGGCAGATTTGGTGAAGAATGTGGGGTGGGACAAAGCCTCGCCGTTCCCAGAGCGGCCGGAGCGCATCGGGAAACCGGGAATTCAAACACACAGAAAAGAGGAGAACCCAAATCTCTCTGCTTCCTTCTCCCTCCCGGCCGGCCCCTGAGGTGAAAAGAGAAGCAGAACCATTAGAAGGACGGGAAAGAAAAAGAGAGAGCGAGGCTTAGCCGAAATGTGGCCACAACCAGCAGCCTGCAGTTGACTTTCCAAAACGGGGGAAGCTTGCTCAGAGCCTGGCATTGTGTTTCGCAGCCTAGGAAACCCTAAGAAGCTGGTACTTTCCCCCTCCCTTCTCTTTTCTCCCAACTGGTTTGTAAATATTAACAAGGTTGTGAGCTATTCTTTCACACATAGTGGACTTTTTTTTTTTTTTTTTTTTTTCCCCTTGGAAAACTTACTGGCTTACCCCACAGCCCATCTCCCACTCCTCCCCTCTGCAAAACTACACACCTGCTGCTTGCAGCCACAAGAATTCAAAATCAATATTGTATTTGTCACTTTTCTGCCTCCTTTTCCTCTCCCAAACGCCCCGCTTGCCACTGAAGCGAATTGTGGATTTATGGAGGAAAATTAGCATAAATTATTACCAAACCTGTAAACGTGTGTGGTCTTGCTTGTGGGAAAGGGGGCTATTGCAAACCTTCCATGCAGAAAGGTGGTCCATGATGGGCTCCATGCAAAGGCTGAATGGCTATTGCAAGAAATAGATTTCCATTGGGTTTGCACATTGATATAATTGACTTATGCGTATTTTATACAGTTTTCCCAACACTTCCTCAGAGCTCCTTATTTGAATTAGGCTTCAGTCTATTTGTTTTGGTTTTCTGCACAATGGATTTAGATTCTCTTGCCCCCTCCCCTCTTCACTGTTGTTGGCTTTCAAAGTAAAAGACAAATGCTACAAGTTACATTTAAACCCTATATTGCCCAATCTGCTATCTGTTGCACGCTTACACATGGGTTGAAACTTTGGGTATCAATTACGATGATGGCTTTGCCGGCCCTACCCCTCTGTTCACACATTCATTTGCACTGGAAAAGAAAAATTGGGAGCCTTACAGCCATACGTCGTTTACCCTCGAAGTAGCAAATGACAGCGGAAATCGACTTTTTAAAAAACTTTACAGCTTGCAGGGTCCCATTTGCGCCAGCGGTTTTGTTTGTTTGTTTGTTTTCCTTCTTTCTTTCTTCGGAAAGAAAAGGAACAGATAAAAAGAGGAAGAAAAGAATCTGTCAGCCTGGGAATTTTGTTTACTCCCGTGCTATTTCTGAGCTCTCTTTGACACGGATCCCAGGAGTGAACTTGGGCTGAGAGACAAAACGCCAACTCAGGGGTGTTAGAATTTGGAGGTGGTGGGTGTCGAAGGTGTCAATTACATCCACATATATGGGAGCTCTCAATATGAAAATAGAAGCGGTCTACCTGGTGTCCTAAGGAGACGCTGGGAGGAATCTGTCCTCATTTTAGAGTATTGTCTTTCCTACCTATCTAACAAACACCCATCGGCTCATAACCTCTTAGCCCAAAAAAACTTTGGAGGCTGCCTTCCTGCCCTGCCCGGCTAGCGTGGAACCACTGGAAGCTGGTTAACAGTGAGAAGCAGCTATCGGGCTCTGAGGAGCATGAACACCCCTTGGCCCCTCTCTGCAAGGAGACTGACACGCGGCACGTCTCCCCCCGAAAAAGGACTCGTTAGCTCGGCGACGCAGGGCCGAGGTCGGCTTCTCGGATTCCTATAAACACAATTATTTGCCCATTTATTCTCTAAACGACATCCTGCCCCGAGAGAGAGGGATTAGACGGGACCGAGGGTTCCTGGGCTGGAACGAGGGGAACGCAGTTTAACACACACTACGTCGGAGCCAGTTGCAGTGTGAAATGCTTTTTCAAGCTGCTCCCAGGTTTCTAGCCCTGTTTGATGGAGACAGTCCCTCCGAGAAGACTAACGCGCACGCAGACCCCGTCTCGCAGCAGCTATTTTTGCTGAATTAAGAAGGTGACATTATTCTTTTCTTCAAGTACTTCTGTTAATATTGAAAAACGTGCGCTTGCATTTCAAGTGGGCGCGCTCAGCCTCAGCAGCCATTTCAATATTAATGAAATTGTTTAATCTCCTAAATTCATCGTGTTTAAGTTACGTTTTGGTGAGTTATTGACCGACTCCGAAAACATTGTTAATGGAGTGGATGTGTATTCATCACAAAAGCTCTTCCTCTCAGGGCTTGCTTCTCTCGAGACAGTCTTTTATTGTGGCTCTAGGGTGACAGGATGCACCGCAGCCCCGGGAATACACATCAGGCAAAGTTCCCTCCTATGGCAGGGCAAGCCTGGGACCTTCCGGGCCTGATCGTCACCCCAGGACGCAAAGTTGGCAGCGGGGGTGCTCGTCTGGGTTGCGGTTCCAGAATCGGGCCTTGGTTCCCGGGGAAGAGGCAGCAGAATGGAGCAGGGAGAGCCGCAACTCGGGTATTACACATCCCGCCTGCTCCTACACACACAGCTGCGCACCGAGAAGCACGCAGGCACACGAACCGCCTGAGACACATCACGGAATCCCTGCGGAAGGCACGGTGACACCGGTCGGTTACTCAAGACCACTTCTGCGGGGTCTCCCCGCCCCGAGCCCGGCCAGCTGGCGCGCAGGTTGCGCCCCAGCGCTGCCCACTCGATCCCCGGCCGCGGGAGCAGGACAGCGGCTTGGAGGGCATCTCGGCACCGAGCACACTGGTGCCATGTCCTGGCTGCTTCGATATTTTAAGGCGTCTCCCAGCACGTCCGGGGAATTAGAGCAACAGCTCTGCCGGGACTGGGGGCGACGCGGGGGGGTGAGGAGGGGGTGGGGGTGTTGGCGGAAGGGGAGCGGACAGAAGGAAACTTCCCGGGCGGCTACGGAGGAGCCCAAATCTCTTCTCTCCTCGAAAGAATCTTCGATCGAGGAGAGCGGATTTGGCAAAGAGAAAGTCTCTCGTTACCGGGAAAAAGGCTCGCCTTAAGTTAGCCAACAATACAAATCAGATAACAATACAGAACAAACAGAATACCACAGCCAAGCAATTTCCATGTCAAACATCCCACTGCTCAGTACCTCCATTTGTAAGTGTGAATTGCAGACTAAGCTTCCTGCAAAGTCCACAGAGAGGTTAGTGCATACCTCCCCCCCCACCCCCAGCCACCGGGTACCATCGCGCTGCAATTCCGCTGGCGGAGCCTTTTCACCCCTCGCCTTGTCTTCAAATGGAAATGATTCCCATTGGCCCAAGGTGTCCATGTAAATAGGTGTAAATGAAACCAGATTATGCCTTTCTCTCTAGCCCCCTCCTCCCCGCTCCCCTCCCCCTGCTCCCAAGGCGATTGTCATATGATAGCAAAGAAGTGGCACATTAATGAAGCGCCTCTACAGGGGTCTTTTCTGCTCATGTCACCACATAAAACTATCAGATGGTTAGAGGAAGGACATGGAGGCAACTACTTAGCTCATCGCGGCTGCAGAGAAGCAAACAAGCCTCTGCTACAGTCCAGCTGCCGGTGGTGTAAAAGAAGCTGATTCAGCCCGCGTAGGAGAAGGGAGGGGTGTACACGAGGATTCCCAAAACCACGCCAGCTCGCTGCCTCCTCGGAACTAAACCGGAGCTGAGTGGTCGGGAAAGGAGCGAGAGACACGCCGGAGGAGCGGGGTGGGAAAGAGCCCGGACTCCCAGCTGCGTCCCGGATGCGGACTGTCAACTTCCAGCAACTTTAAGGTGGGTTATGCAGGGCTAGCATGGAAGGGGTGGCAGATGAAGGGAGAGGGTGGGATAGAAGAGGGTCTCGTCCTGGCCGAGGCCAAAAGGCAGGGCTACCGCTCGAGTAACTTCACGGGCGCAGGTTGCTGCGGGGAGACCAGGCTGACCGAGGCCGGAGCTGGGAGAAAAGCGCATCGCTTCTACCTCGCCAGCGGCGCAGAACCCCGGGTTTTTTTCCCTTGCCCCCATACGGCCCCCCGAGGTCCGCCGTGCTCCTTCTCCGTGCCTTTCTTTCTTCTTCCCGGCCCCGCACCCACCCGCTGCCCTGGCCGGGTGTCGGTGTAAATCTTCTCGGACTCATCCCTCTCCCCCCCCACCCCGATTCCCTCCTTGTCCTTCTGCAGAACTCCGCGGGTCCCCTAGCGAAGATGCCTCGCCCGGGCAGAAACACATACAGTGACCAAAAGCCTCCCTACTCCTACATCTCGCTGACCGCCATGGCGATCCAGAGCTCCCCGGAGAAGATGCTGCCCCTGAGCGAGATCTACAAGTTCATCATGGACCGCTTTCCCTATTACCGGGAGAACACGCAGCGCTGGCAGAACTCCCTCCGCCACAACCTCTCCTTCAACGATTGCTTCATCAAGATCCCGCGCCGCCCCGACCAGCCGGGCAAGGGCAGCTTTTGGGCGCTGCACCCCAGCTGCGGGGACATGTTCGAGAACGGCAGCTTCCTGCGCCGCCGCAAGCGCTTCAAGGTGGTCAAGTCGGACCACCTGGCCCCTAGCAAGCCGGGGGACGCGGCGCAGTACCTGCAGCAGCAGGCAAAGCTGCGGCTCAGCGCCCTGGCGGCCACCGGCACCCACCTGCCCCAGATGTCAACGTACAACCTCGGCGTGTCCCAGCCCTCTAGCTTCAAGCACCCCTTCGCCATCGAGAACATCATCGCCAGAGAGTACAAGATGCCCGGGGGCCTCGCCTTTTCTACGATGCAACCCATGCCGGCCGCCTACCCCCTCCCCAACCAGTTGACTACGGTGGGCAGCTCCATTGGTACGGGCTGGCCTCACATGTACAGCTCCGGTATGATCGACACCGCCACCCCCATCTCCATGGCCAGCAGCGAGTACGGCGCCTACGGCGTGCCTATAAAGCCACTCTGCCATGGGGGACAGACTTTACCGGCCATCCCCGTACCCATCAAGCCTACCCCCGCCGCGGTGCCGGCCCTGCCCGCGCTCCCCGCGCCCATCCCCACCATCCTCTCGAACTCGCCGCCCTCACTCAGCCCCACATCCTCGCAGACGGCCACCAGCCAAAGCAGCCCGGCCACCCCTAGCGAGACTCTCACCAGCCCGGCGCCCGCTCTGCACTCCGTGGCGGTGCACTGACCCGGGCCGGCCGCACGGACTCCGCCATCCCCTTTCTCCCAAAGTTTCCTCGGAGCTCTCCTCCCTGTCCCGCTCTCCCTCCTTCCATTTCTTTCCTCCCTCCTCTCTTCTCTTTTCCTCGAAAGCAGAGACAAGTCCCCGCGGGAAACTGAGGTTTGCCGTTCGCGTGACCTGCTTCGCCCTTTCAGCCGTACCCTCCTCCACGTCTCGGCTTCTTTCCTTCTTTCGTTCTGAACTCTCTTTTCCTCCCTTCTGAAGCAAATTGAACCGACACGGCCCGGCCCGCCCCTATCTCAGCCCGCCAGGAACTGCCATATCCACCACTAATTTTCCAAAAGTACTTCGGGCATCTCCGGTTTGCCGGAGCCCAGGCAACCCTGGCCCGACGATGCCTCTTCCCTGCCTTTGTCCTGGGGAAGTGCAGGGGTTTACACAGGACCGCTCCTTAAAACCATAAACAGTGCGAAATGGCTGCAGCCTCACTGCATGAGAGCAGCGACGTTTCCAGCCTCCAAGCAGCAAACGCTTGGATCTTGGAAACGCTGGAAAGTGCTCTTGTCCTTTGTGTGGGTGCGTGTCTCGTTATCACGCAAAGGGCAGGATTTCCACGGGGCATGGCAGCGGGGGCGCGGGCTCTATTACCCCCGGGAGGGGCGGTGCGGACAGGCAGGGCCCCGCAGGTGCAGGGGGCAAGGTGCGGCCCTGCGGGTCCCGCCTGCGGCCGGGGCGGTGCGGGAAGCGGGACGCCGTGCGCCGGGAAGGCACCCACCCGTTCACTCAATACCTGTATTGTTTACAAAGAGCCTGGCTTAATGTAAATACCGAACTGGCATCTGTACTGTGAATCAAATGAGGTCCCTTTGCAGTACCTGTTGTAACGTGGATGTTTACTGTAGTTTTCAGGTGGAAGAGACAGAGAAGTTAACTTGTCTGTTAAGTTCTGATTACCCTGAAGGTTTGGGGAGCTCAGGGTTTCTTTGCTTTTTAAATTTTGTAGCTATTTATTTCATAGCTTAAAATAATAAATAAAAATAAACCTATTAGCAAGCACACAACCCAGCATAGCTTAGGAAAAGCTGCTGAAGTCACTGTTAGAACATGGAGAAGTAACACAACGGCAGGTACAAACTGTGGAGGTCATCTTGATTTCTGATGGAGCTTTGCAGACAAGAGAGAGGGGGTGAGGGAAACTGTAAATGTTTGTGCATACGAATTATTATAAAATGTGTAAAATTAAAATGCACTTTTGTTTGATATACTCC